>NC_041405.2:150318966-150491466 GCF_900747795.2 Erpetoichthys calabaricus | reverse complement strand
AAACTGAGAGCCCACTATGACAGGCCCACCAGAGTCCTCTCACCTTCATGTATAGCCCAGCAGCATGCAAATGAATGTTCAATTAAAGCAGCGTGGATTTTGGGACCATTGTAAAGGAGTGCGCTTTGTAGTTTTGTTCAGATGGTTCTGTTTTCTTTTACTTAAAATGTGAATGTGATAGGCCTACTTTTATTTTTTATTAAATAGAGTTGTTTTAAATGTTATGGTAAAGATAGTTATTTATATTTCATACAAATACAAGGCCAAATAATTCAAAGAGTTCACTTGTTTAAAGTTCTGACTGAAAAAGGAAAATAAATATTCTTGAAATTCTGTGATAATTGTACCTTGTTCCAAATAATACAAAGAGTTCATGACACATGTTTTTCACTAATTACAGCTCATCAGGTGTACGCACCTTTGCTTCCCCTTCTGGGGATTGAACCTTGGATGTGCCCCAGGCAAAGCGCCGAGCATTGCTCCATGGCGGCTGGTGCACTTACTAGACAAGGTGAAGATTGGAGTAATACATTGATAGGTCTAAATCACAATCTGATTATTGTGAAAGGTTACCCACCAGGTAACACTCGTGGTTGGTCTTCCAGTTATATATATATATTGTGGCGGGCGACAGGGACCCCTGTGATGGAAGGACTGGGGTAGAGGGCAATAACTCACACAGTAAACAAGACAGCAACTCCGTTGGATTGCATCGGGGCCACGGGTTTGGAGCATGGAAACTCAACGCTGCTGGGGCCAGTGCCCACCGAAAGGATGCGCTTGGATAGTTCTGGATCCCTGGTCTGCAGCACTTCTGCTACACCTGTAAGTGCTGCTAGAAGAGGATCTAGGGGCACATGGAGTACTTCCCAGGGCCCTTACGTCACTTCCACTACACCCAGGAATGCTGGCAAAAGTGGATCACAGTGTGCCTGATGCACTATAAAAGGGGCCACCTCACTCTGTTCGAGGAGGTGGTGGACAAAGCTTGCGTAAAGAGGAGTGGAGGCGGCAGAGAGAAAAAGAAAAATAAAGAAAGAATAAAAGAGAAAAGGGTTTGAGCAGTATTGTGGGACTGTGTTGTAATTGTGGGGAACAGGGAAGACGTTTCCCCCAAGGGAAAAGAAATAAAAGAGCATGTTGGTTTTGCACTTGTGTGTCACTGTGCCTGTCTGTGTCCAGCTTTGGAGGAGCTGTATGGCCCTGTTATTCCACAATATATATACTATATATATGTATATATATATATATATATATATATATATATATATATGCATACAGTGAGCTCAGAAATATTTAGACCCCTTCATTTTCTGCATACTTTATTGTGTGGTAGATATAATTTTAAATGGATAAATTTGCCAGTTTTGCCCATCAATCTATACCAAATAACCCATAATGAAAAAGTGGAAACATGTCTTGAGAAAGGTTTGTAAATTTATTAAAAATTAAAAATTGAAATTTCTCATTCCTAGAAGTATTCAGATCCTTAATTCAGTACTTTGTAGAAGCACATTGGCGGCATTTTCAGCTTCAGCTTTTCTTCTCAACAAGCTTGGCACAGCTGAATTTGGACAGTTTATCTGATTCTCCAGTTTCGTTAGATTGGATGGGAGGTTTCTGTAAACTGCCATCTTCAGGTCTTTCCATGGAAGTCCTATGGGGTTTAAGTCTGGGCTTTGGCTGCCCACCTCCATTCAAACTGCTGACTCTCTCAACATGTTTAAGAACTGTTATAAGACTCTCTTGTTTGGTGAATTTCTGTCTAACTGATATTGGCTGCTATGTTTTGCAGCCTAGGAATTGTAACTTGCTTCTAGTTTGTTCTAAGCATTAAAACATTAGAATATTAGAACACTCTAGACGACAACAGGCCATTCAGCCCAACAAAGCTCGCCAGTCCTATCCACTTATTTCTCTCTATTATAAAAAAAAATCTTGGAAGGAGACGAGACGTGATTTTCTCAGAGAGACACTTATACGTCCCGTGAGACGAGTCCATGCCTGGGGCCAGAAATAAAGGACAAAGATTAGATGACAAAGTAGAACGTCGTAAAGAATTCAAAAATGTTGCTGCGGTACACATGCAGAGCAGGTTAGAGATAATGGAAGTACGAAAATTTGAAAGTCTCAAAAAAAGGATAATAAAGATTGCATTAGTGCAAACAAATGGAAATTATTACTTGGTGACATAATGGAACAGCAAAAAGAAATCGAATATATTGTTTGGATTTGAACTTTAAGTCGGAGACTTGTAGGTCATCTAAGTCGTGTTGCCAGCAAGAATTAAAAGATTCCAAAAATGTTGTTGTGGTATGAAGTCCCGTGAGACTGAGACTTTTAACATGAGATTCTTTCAAGTCACACCCTGCTTACAACTATTTTCAAACAAGACCACAGTCATCTAACCTCAGTCGTGTGAATGCTTTTGTCAGTCACACTTCCTGCGCTCTCAGCTCTTATAAATTTTATCAGGACAATAATTTTATACGTTCAAGATGACATGTCAACGACAAAACAGTGAAGAAAAAGCATGGACAAACATTAGAAAAACTTGTTTTATATATTAGAGAGAAAGAAACGATATTCACTCACAGGCAGTTATACGTTGCGTTGTCACAATGTAAGTCCAGCGCGGAATTAAAATTCAATGTGATCTTGAAGAAAAGTTAATTCCAAATATTTTTTTAAATAAAGTTTTAAAGTAAAAGTGAAAATAATGCATATGTAACAATTCCCATGAAAATAACAATCTCTTTAAATTGCATATCTGGTTAACCAAACCTGGGGGTGAGCCCCCTAGTCTTAAAAAAAACATCAAGTCGAGTTTTGAAAGTCCCTAAAGTCTTACTGTCTACCACACTACTTGGTAGCTTATTCTAAGTGTCTATCGTTCTTTGTGTAAAGAAAAACTTCCTAACGTTTGTGTGAAATTTACCCTTAACAAGTTTCCAACTGTGTCCCCGTGTCCTTGATGAGCTCATTTTAAAATAACAGTCTCGATCCTCTGGACTAAAGCCTTTCATAATTTTAAACACTTCAATCAGGTCTCCTCTTAATCTTCTTTTGCTTGAGCAGAACCTCTTGTGACTTGTACTCCACACATCAAGGCGCTATATAACCTAACATTCTGTTAGCCTTCTTAATGGCTTCTGAACACTGTCTGCAAGTCGACAGCTTAAAGTCCACTATCTATATTACTAAACGACAGTTTAATTTATGCACGGCGGACGCACCGAAGCACATGCGCACTGCGCCGCAGAGCCCCAAAGTCAAACGCAGCGGCTTCCCAGAGTCAGTATGTGGCGCCCAAACAACACAACCTGTAAACTAAACTTGCTCTAATCCACTGTGTGCCAGCAGTCTGTGTGGCATGTTTGAATCACATAACGGTAATTCAGTAACAGAGAAACAAAAACAAGACCACATGGATAAAAACAATAAACGGAGGCAAGCACCACAACCTGTAAACTACACTTGCTCAAATCCTCTGTGCTAGCAGTCGGTGTGGCATATTTGAATCACATAACGGTGATTCAGTATTAAATGTAAGTTGGATTATGCTTCCTAACAGTAAACGACTTCTACCTAACGACACAGCCACAGAACAACAAAGACGAGACCGCATGGATAAACACAATACACGGAGGCTTCCACAACGCGCTTCAGACACACCAGAAGCAAAGGAGTCAGTACGTGGCGCCCAAACACCACAACCTGTAGACTACACTTGCTCTAATCCACTGTGCCAGCAGTCAGTGTGGCATGTTTGAATCACATAACAGTCATTCAGTATTAAATGTAAGCTGGATTATGCTTCCTAACAGTGAACGACTTCTACCTAACGACACAGCCACAGAACAACAACGACGAGACCGCATGGATAAAAACAATACACGGAGGCTCCTACAACGCGCTTCAGACACACCAGAAGCAAAGACGTCACAGCTCCACAATGAAAGAGCTCAACTAACGGATTTAATTAAATGAACTTTCCCAGGACGCACCCACCCTCCATGATATTTCATCCCTCCAAATATCGGAGGGAACAGAAAGTGATTGCCATTCTTGGATTTGCGATTCTTTCGAGAATCGCGGGCTTGCTAGTGACTCCTAAATCCTTCTTGTAAGGTCGACTCTCGATTTTCCAACCACCCATTGTGTATTCAAACCTCACATTTTTATTTCCTATGTGTAATACTTTACATTTACTGACATTAAATTTCATCTACCACAAATCTGCCCAAGCCTGTATGCTGTCTAAGTCCTTCTGTAATGATTTAACCAATTCTAAATTATCTGGTAATCCATCTATCTTGGTATCATCTGTAAACTTAACCAGCTAATTACTTATATTCCTATCTAATACATTTATATATATTAAAAATAGCAGCTTCACTTGTGGTGTTCAATTTTGCAACTTTGTCCAATACCCCCAGACTGATGTTTACTCAGTTAATGCAATGTAAATGTACTATAGATAGATAGATATGAAAAGGAACTATATTATATGATAGATAGATAGATAGATAGATAGATAGATAGATAGATAGATAGATAGATAGATAGATAGATAGATAGATAGATAGATAGATAGATAGATAGATAGATAGATAGATAGATAGTGTGTCTTCCAGGTTACAGGAAACAAAATACTTCATGAAGCCTACAAATCACCAGTGTATTTTCCTCCATTAAAGTGCAGGTCAGTGTCTAGAACATAGACAACACAGTCTGGCGAGTGCCTTCAGAGGATTGATCTGGTTTTGTCTTCAGTCACTGTCAGTTTACTATTTCCTATTCTGGAAAAAAGATTGGGAAAACCCCAAAGAAAAACAAAAGTTGTGTGCAAATATTCAACTAAAAGGAGCGGAAAAAAACTTGGAATTCCTCTCACGACATGAGCACATTTTCTGAGAAACTGCTTTTTTGGAGGCAGAAGGTGATGTTTACAAGATGAACCCTTCCAGTTTGGTAGAAAACATTCATTTATGAAAAGGTCATTAAAGTGTTTAGGATTTCTTTTTATGCCTTAAAGAATGTCATATTAAAATAATTTATTTTTAGTTCCTATTTTTTTTAATAAAATACTATATTAGAGATAACAAAATGTATGTTGTACATTGCACTTTAAGTTTCTTAACTGTTTCTGTACATGGCTCTAACATCAAAGAACGGTTGGTTGTCAATAAATTTTAGTTCTATTTGGAATTATAACTAACCAGACATTTGGATTTTTATGAATGGAGGAACAAACTCCACACACACACACACACACACAGGGGAGAGCAGACAAACTTTACACAGAAAGCATTCAGACCTGGTATCTGTTTCTACATGATAGATCAGAGGAGCAGCAGCACTATCTGCTGTGCCATCAGCAGCCTCACTATAGATAAATAGAATTGTTTATTGTCATTATGCATACACATAACGAAATTTTTTGTTGGTAGAACTTGGCTTCAAGGCAGAATACTGAAACACAATACACTCTTAAATAATAATATAAACATAACAAGTATAAAAGACAGCAGCAATAAAACATCATCAAGTCCAGACTTTTCCTGAGAAACATATGTCTCTCTTTTATATAAAAAAAATCCTTTGACAAGACGAGACTTTGGCCATGAGATTTTTTCCCTCAACCATTTTCAACCACACACACGGTCCTCTCACCTCTCATTCGTGTGAATGCGTTTGTCAGATACACTTCCTCCACTCTCAGCTCTTATAAATTTTAACGTTTTCCTCACTTTAAATTCCCAATTAAAGGAGACTTATTATGTCCAAATCTTATTGAAGAATTTCGTCACGAAGGGTTATCAACAGAAAAAATGAGTACACGGGCAATCCTAGCACTGAGAAACGATGAAGTCAAATGAATTAATGGCAAAAATATTGATCGGTTACACGGCAATTTGGTTAAATGCGTATCAATAGACTATGCTGAAACAGTTGTTGGGGCGGCACTGTGGCGCAGTGGTAGCGCTGCTGCCTCGCAGTTAGGAGACCTGGGTTCGCTTCCCGGGTCCTCCCTGTGTGGAGTTTGCATGTTCTCCCCGTGTCTGCGTGGGTTTCCTCCCACAGTCCAAAGACATGCAGGTTAGGTGGATTGGCGATTCTAAATTGGCCCTAGTGTGTGCTTGGTGTGTGGGTGTGTTTGTGTGTGTCCTGCGGTGGGTTGGCACCCTGCCTGGGATTGGTTCCTGCCTTGTGCCCTGTGTTGGCTGGGATTGGCTCCAGCAGACCCCCATGACCCTGTGTTCGCATTCAGCGGGTTGGAAAATGGATGGATGGATGAAACAGTTTGTGGTGATGGTGCAGAAGATGAAAACATCAACTTACAATATCCTGTAGAATATCTACAACCGTTAACACCGTCCGGTCTTCCACCGGCCAAATTACTGTTGAAAGAAAGATGTATCCAAGAATAAGGATACAGAATAAGGATAAGGATAACATTAGGCAACAAAGGAGATCTTGATATGCCATTCGTATTAAAACGTTTACAGTTTCCCGTTAGAAAAGCTTTTGCAAAGTCAATTAACAAATCTCAGAGCCAAACATTTGAAAAAGTCGTTTTTTTTATTAGAGAGAAAGAAACGAAATTCAATCACGGGCAGTTATACGTTGCGTTGTCACAATGAAAGTCCAAACACAGAATTAAAATTCAATGCGTTATTGACGAAAATTGAATTAAAAAAATATTTTTTACTGAAGATTTAAAGTAAAAGTGTAAATTTAAAAAGTATTTGCGTGTTAATTTCAAAGCCAAACAGAACAAAATCATATTACGCAACTCTAACGCAACATGAAACATACTTTCAATTTATTACGTTTTGCTATTTTTAATATAGTAAATTACTCACTGTAATGTAAAATATTTAGTTCTATTATGCATATGTAACAATTCCCATGAAAATAAAAATCTGTTTAAATTGTCCATCCACATTCCCATACGCGAGCGGCAGACCTGCAAAGACTGGGGGGGGGGGGGGGGGCAAGCGAAGCGAGTGAAGTGAGTAGGGGGGGCAAAAGCCCCCTAGTATAAAAAATAAAAAACTTTAAGGGATGAAAAAAGCAACCAATAGTAACACTGACATTTTATAAGACTAAAAACACTAATATGAATCATAGGGCATTTGAGAACATGAGGGCAATCATTAAGAAGAACATAAAGGAGACTAAAAGGCAATTAGAGAGGAATATTTCAGATAAGGTGAAAGACGACCAAAGAGATTCTTTCAGTATTTTAGTAGTAAAAGAACAGTCAAAGAGGAGGTAAAGTGCATCAGAAATAGTAAGGGGGAATTAAAAGATACAGACAGTGAAATAACGGATGCTCTACATTCCCACCGGGAAAAGGGACTACTAAGGAGCTATTGAGTGATTTAAAAAATTGTAGAGGGAGAAGTGCTTCTTAGATTAAATATGCTGAAATCAAATAAATCACCAGCACCAGATAATATTTATCCTCGAGTTCTTAAGGAGGCTTGTGAGTGCAGATATAAACCCCTGACACATGTTTTTAGGAATTGTCAAATAATATCCATTACATACAAAGGGTGACTGGGCAGATCCAAGATACTATAGGCCAGTAAGCTTAATGTTCATCACAAGTAAATTAATGGAAGGAATTATTAAGTATACAGTTGAGCAACACATGGCAAGAACAGGAGGTTTACTGAACAGTCAGTGTGGGTTCAGAAGAGGGAGGTCATGTTTTACCAACATACTGGAATTCTATGAGGAACCAACAAAAGAAGTGGAGCTTATGATATTATTTATCTTGACTTTCAGAAAGCATTTGATAAGGTGCCACATGAGAGGGTGGGCCTCAAACTAAAAGAAGTTCAAGTTCAGGGTGATGTTTGTAGATGGGTGCAGAACTGGCTCAGACACAGGAAGCAGAGGTGATGGTGCAAGGAACCTCATCAGAACTGGCCGATGTTAAGAGTGATGACCAGCAGGTGTCAGTGCTGGGGCCGCTGCTATATTTAATATATATAAATAATTTTTGATAGAAATGTAAGTAACAACCTGGTTAAGTTTGCAGATGATACCAAGATAGGTGGACTGGCAGATAATCTTGAATCCATTGAATCTTCACAGAGGGACTTCCACAGCATACAGGCTTGGGCAACTTTGTGGCAGATGAAAGTTAATGTCAGTAAATGTAAAGAATTAACCATAGGAAGTAAAATTGTGAGGTTTGAATACACAATGGGTGGTCGGAAAATTGAAAGTACGCCTTATGAGAAGAATTTAGGCGTCGTAGTGGACTTGACATGATCAACTGCCAGTCAGTGTTCAGAAGCCATTAAGAAGGCTAACAGAATGTCAGGTTATATAGCGCCTTGACGTATGGCGTACAAGTAACAGGAGGTTCTGCTCAAGCTTTATAACACACTGGTGAGGCCTAATCTTGAGTCCTGGGTGCAGTTTTGTTTTCCAGGCTACAATAAGGACATAACAGCACTAGAAAAGGTCCAAAGAAGAGCAACAGGGCTGATTCAGGGCTACAGGGGATAAGTTATGAGGAAAGATTTAAAGAGCCAAGCCTTTACAGTTTAAGCAAAAGAGGATGAAGAAGTGACGTGATTGAAGTGTTTAACATTATGAAGAAAATTAGTCCAGATTGAGATGGTGACTTTAAAATGAGTTCATCAAAAACACGGGGACACAGTTGGAAACTTGTTAAGGATAAATTTAATACAAACATTAGGAAGTTTTTCTTCACAAAGAGAACCACAAACACATGGAATAAGTGACTAAGTAGTATGGTAGACAGTAGGACTTTAGGGACATTCAAAATTAGACTTGATGTTATTCTAGAAGTATTAAGTGGATAGGACTGGCGAGCTTTGATGGGCTGAATGGCCTCTTCTTGTCCACATTGTTCTAATGTTCTGTCAATGACCTCTGCAGGCAATACCTTCAACCTCATGGCTTGCTGTTTGTCACCTGTGGGATCTTCCATTGACAGAGCAGTGCCTTCTTCTAATCAGTCCAATCAATTGAATAGACCCAAAGTGGTCTCCAAACAAGCTGTAGAAACATCTTAATGATTATCAACAGAATGGGAGGCACCTAAGCCAAACTTCAAGTGTCATAGGAAAGGGCATGAATACTTGTGCCAACATGTGCCTGGGCGCTGATGTAGATTGACCATAGAAAAGCAGAATAAACACATCAGCCTGGTCCATCCAAGAGAAACTGACAGTGAAGGACAGGCTTCAAGATGCTGGCCTTGGAGGAAGGTGACCGGTCCGAGGCTCTCTTTTCACACTTTGTAGATGTCTGACGATAGGGCAGAATAAGGCCAGGCCTCACACAGTGGCTATGGTCACAAATGTTCTGATTAATGAATGCCTTCATCTCTCTTTTCTCCTCACCTTAACTACTTCACCACCTCTAGGATGTCCATCATCTGAAGACGTGACCCTCTGCCTGCCAGCAGCTTCATTAGGCTTCTCTAAGTGCAGATTCAGTGGCTCATTGTCTTTGAGGTGTCAAGCTGGTCACCCAAGATACCAGACTATTGTTTTTGTCATTGTCCTGTTTTGGTTTTATGTTACCCACATTTTAACATCGAGAGTTCAACCATGAAAACTGACGCTTCAATCATATTTTCCCACCAGTATATACAGTCATGAACAAATGTGTTGGTCCCCTTACAACTCATTGAAAAAGTGCTTTCTGTCTCCTTAAAAGTGACGAAATGAAAAGCCATTGTATACCTGTATACCTGCGGGCCTTTGACGTGTCATCGAGTAAAACAAAGCAAGTGTGATGAGAGATCAAGTGTTGCTTATTCTATAAAGAGATTCTAAAATGGTCTGGACACATTTGTTGGGACCCCTAGAAAAGATCCTAAATAAGCTGACCTAAATAATTTGTCAAACTCGCTGTTTTCTTGAATTCGTATCACTCACGTCTCCAATCGTGCATTCAGTCATTCTGCCGATTTAAATGGACAAAAGTCGTCACTCTGCTGTTTGGTGTCATCATGTGTCCCACACTGAACATGGACCACATTAATCAAAGGAAAGAGTTATGTGAGGAGATCAGATAGGAAATTTGTAGACAAGCATGGGAAAAGCTAAGGCTAGAAAACCATCTCAAAGCAGACCGATGTTCCTGTGACAACAGTTGCAAATATTATTAAGACGTTTAAGGTCCACAGGGCTGTAGCCAACCTCCCTGGACGCGGCCACAAGAGGAAAATCAACCCCAGAATGGGCAGAAGGAGAGTGAGACTGGCAAACAAACAGCCAAGGACAACTTCCAAATAGATAGAAGCTAAACTCCAAGGTCAAGGGCCATCAGTGTCTGATTGCATCATCTGTCACCTTTTGAGTGACAGTGAGCTCAATGGAAGAAGACCCAGGAGGCCTTCTGAAAGAAAAACATCAAAAAGCCAGAATGGAATTTGCTAAAATGCATATTGACAAGCCAAAGTGCTTCTGTAAGAATTTCCTTGGGACAGATGGGACAGAACTGGAGATTTTTGGCAAGTCACATCAGCTGTATGTCCGCAGACAAAAAAAGAAGCCATCAAAGAAATGAACACCAGACCTGCTGTGAAACATGGAAGAGGCTTGGTTATGTTCTGGGGCTGCTTTGCTGCATCTGGCATGGGGTGCCTTGAGTCTGTGCAGGAAACAAAGAAATCTCAAGACTATCAAGACATTCTGGAACAAAATGTCCTGCCGAGTGTCAGAAAGCTGTGTCTCAGTCGCAGGTCATGGATCCTCCAACAGCATAAGAAGTCAAAACACCACAACTAAAAGCCCAAGAATGGCTAAGAACAACACATTCGACTACAACAACAACAGCATCATTTATTTCTATAGCATATTTTCATACAAATGATGTAGCTCAAAGTGATTTACAAGATGAAGAAAGAAAAAAGATAAAAATTAGGCAATACTAATTAACAAAGAATAAAGCAAGGTCTGATGGCCAGGAGGACAGAAAAAACAAACAAAAAAGCTCCAGAGGTCTGGAGAAGAAAAAAAACAAAATCTGCAGGGGTTCTGAGGCCACGAGACCACCCAGCTCCCTCTAGGCCAGTGGTTCTCAACCAAAGGTGGGCCGTGACAAGGAATATGGTGGGCCGTGCTAAAGTCTTAAATCAGTACCAAAATTAGACAAAAAGTCAGAGGAAACAAAAAATAATCCACATTTTTTACGCATTGTTAGCGGCAGACCATACGTACGGATGCAAGCTGCAGAATTTTAGGGCTTAGAGACGCTTTGTTTAAATTAGTTATTTAAGTACTTTAGTTCTGAATTAACCGGCTGTGCACAAGATGAATTAGCGGAGCTGTCTAGCGTTCGCACATTATAAATCAAATTTGACGATCCTGCTATGGATATCTCTTCTTTTTGGTGCATAGTTTCGCTTGAATATCCGTTGTTGTCAGCACTAGCGATGAAAGTTCTTATACCTTTTTCAACAACTTATTTGTGTGAGGTTTCATTTTCTGCATTGACTGCCATGAAAACAAAATATCGGTTAAGAATGAATGTGGAGGATGATCTCCGAGTGTGTTTATCGAAAATTTCAGCCAGAATTGACATGCTATGTAAGCCCAAACAGCATCATCTTCGACAACTTTACTAACGTAAATGAAAATAAAATAAACCAGATAATGATTATCGTTGTCTCTCTATTATTGTATTTGTGTAGCAAGCAATGAGCAACTAAACATGTAAAGAAAAATTTACATAATACTGTATATTAGTAATATTTACCCCCAATTACTAAACGCAATAAATTATACGCCAGCGAAGGCTAACATGTGGACCGCAAAAATGTTTGAATTGTTAATGTGGGCCTTGCAGAAACAGGGCCTGAGAACCACTGCTTTAGGTATTCTACCTAACATACTGTAAATGATCTCAATCAGTCCTCATGGCTTTCAGGCTTCACATGGAAGAATTTGATGATGATAATGATGGTCGTGCGGACATCTGGCCTTTAATCCATCAATGTAGGGATAGCATGGTGCCCTGATCAGGTGGTGGTGGCACAGATCGGCACCACAGAAAACTGGAAAAAGAACAGCAAGGAATAGTAGGGGTTAGTACGGATTGTGGAGCCATAAAAAAAATGATAATTCAATGCATATACAGAATATCAGGGTTACACTAAAATGAAGCTACGAGAAAGCCATGTTATAATAACTGGGTTTTTAGCAGTTGTTTTAAAGTGCTCCACCGTATTAGCCTGGAGAATTTCTATCAGTCAGTTATTCCAGAGTTGGTGAAGGTGGATGAGTTTAAATACTTGGGATCAACAGTACAGAGTAATGGGGATTGTGGAAGAGACGTGAAGAAGATAGTGCAGGCAGGGTGGAATGGGTGGAGAAGAGTGTCAGGAGTAATTTGTAATAGACGGATATCAGCAAGAGTGAAAGGGAAGGTCTACAAGATGGTAGTGAGACCAGCTATGTTATAATGGCTGGAGACGGTGGCACTGAACAGAAAGCAGGAGACAGAGCTGGAGGTGGCAGAGTTAAACATGCTAAGATTTGCATTGGGTGTGACGAGGATGGACAGGATTAGAAATGAGGACATTAGAGGGTCAGCTCAGGTGGGACCGTTGGGAGACAAAGTCAGAGAGGTGAGATTGCGCTGGTTTGGACATGTGCAGAGGAGAGATGCTGGGTATTTTGAGGGAAGGGTGCTAAGGATAAGGAGAAAATGAGGAAGGCCTAAGAGAAGGTTTATGCATGTGGTGAGAGAGGACATGCAGGTGATGGGAGTAACAGAACAAGATGCAGAGGACAGAAAGATATGGAAGAAGATGATCCCTGTGGCAACCCCTAACTGGAGCAGCTGAAAGAAGAAGAAGAAGAAGCTATTCCCGGTTTTAGGTTCATAACAGCAGAAGGCCGCCTCACCACTTCTTTTAAGTTTAGCTCTTGGAATTCTAAGCAGACCGTCATTTGAGGATCTAAGGTTAAGATATGGAGTGTAAGGTGACAGGCATTCTGAGATATAGGATGGAGCAGATTATTGAAGGCTTTATAAACCATCAGTAGTATTTTAAAGTTTAATTCTAAATGACACAGGTAACCAGTGTAGTGACGCCAAGACTGGGGTGATGTGCTTGGATTTTCTTTTCCTAGGTAAGATTCTAGCAGCTCCATTCTGCACTCGTTACAATCGATTGATGTATTTTTTGGGTGGTCTTGAGAGGAGTGCATTTCAGTAATCTAGTCGACTGAAAACAAAAGCGTGAACTCATTTCTCAGCATCTTGCAAAGTTATAAGGGGTCTAATTTTTGCTATATTTCTTAAGTAAAAAAAAGTTGTCCATGTAATCTGTTTAATGTTTGATTTCAAATTGACGTCAGAGTCGTTCCAATTATTCACTCAGACTATTCTGAAGTGGCCTTCTAGAAGCCCTGATTTGAATCCTAGCAAACATCTATGGAAAGAATTGAAACATGCAATCTGAAGAAGACCCCCTTCAAACCTGACAAAGCTGGCGATTGGGTAGAATGACCTGTGGACAGGCACAGAAGTCTCAAGGAGAGCTCCAGGAATCACTTTTGGGCAGTTGTTGCAAACTCTAAAGGTTGTGCAACAAAGTATGAGGTTAAGGGTCCCATCATTTTTGTCCATGTCACTTTTATTTGTGCTACTATTTGAAATATTCTGTTGAATCAAAACTCTAAAGCAAAGTCACATTTTGGTTAAATACACAAGAAACAATGATGGGTGCCAATGACTGCTGTCACTTTTAAGATATTTCAGAGACGATTGTGAGTTCTTCTTTTTTCATGGAGGGGCACTAACAAATGTTTCCATTGTTTCCCACCAGTATGTATATTTTCTTGTCTGCCCAAGTGTGCTCCCAAATACAGCTGACCTCTGATTGATTTGAGGGCTCCAATTGCAGTGATCTGCGAGGCAAAGCTTGACTTTATGTGACTGGCTTTTCCTTGTAAAATTATGTTCAAACAGTTTTCACTCCTTCATCTGTCCGAGACCAGCTAATTAAAATTCTTGCCTGTTTAGAAAATGAAGATTGAAGGGTTTAGCAGCATTGGCAGGAGACCATACAGACCACTAATTGGTCATAGCTGTGCCAGTCTAACCCTATGTACTGGAACATTGTGCCAGCAGAGCCTTGGGGCAGAGGGCAATGCAAGGCCGGTGGAGCGGTACCAAGCAAGGCTTAAGATGTTTGCAGGGAACATTTAGTGAGATATGCTACTCCTGCTGGGGGAATTGCCAGTTGTTTCTGACTTGGACCTCACCTGGCTCGCATATCAATGGCCAAGCAGTGAACGCATGGCTCCAGGTGTGGTCTCACTAAAGAATTTTCTACAGCTGTAAAACACTAATAATCATTTTCAGCTTCCTCTTGCTTTTTTGACAGCCGTCACCTTCTAGTCAGGGTGGTGCCATTATAGAAAGCATCCACAGACCTGTCTGTCAACTACAGGCAGCGCTTAACATTCCTATCATTGTACATTGACAAGTGGACTGGTTGCACCCAGACATCGGACCGGCAGTAAACAGAAGCTTCACATGTACTGTGTGTGAAAAGCAAACACACATGGCTTTTTGGATTATCTGGAGTGTGGGCAAGAATTTCCATCAGCTTGACTGCTTTATGTCTGGAGTTCACGTACAGATTGAATCGTGTAGCCCAAGAGGGTTATGCTCTAGTCAACGCTGCTGCCTCAAAGCACCCAGGATTTCAATTCAAATGTCAGCGCAGAGACCATCTGTGTGGAGTCTGCACAGTCTTCCTTTCTCCACATGGAGTTCCTCCAGTTACTCAATTCACTTCCAAAACATATGCATGCTACATTGATTGGTGACTTTAAATTTGTTCGAGTGCGTTGCTGTTGTTATTATTATTAACTGCTTATTGGGGGTGGGCATGCATAACTGTATCCGGAAAGGCATTAAGGGGTTGAAGTTTGGCATCTTACTGTGGTATTATAAATGTCCACCTTAATAAAACGACATGTGTCTGTGTGTTTGTGTATCTGCGTTTCTGTCCAGTTTCTACGTCTCTGTTATCCAACAGATGGTGCATCACAAACATTAGCACAGCTTTCACGAATCCTATACCCAATGGCATATAACGGAGGCACCATCTGTTCGAATAACAGATGTAATGCATTTTATTACTACAAATGTCTGTGAGATGCCATCTGTTGAAATGGCAAATGCAATGCATTTTATTACTTCAACTGTAGCAAGTCACATTCCAATAGATGGTGCACTGCAAATGTTAATGCTGAAGACACTGGAGTCTGTGTTGATTACTCAGATTTCAACCTGTCTTTGATGGGTAACTATAAGTTAGGCTGAGAATATAAGAACATAAGAAAGTTAACAAATGAGAGAAGACCATTCACTTCTAAAACATGTGCAAATCAGGAGATTAGCGACTTTACTAATTGTCAGAGTGTGTTGTTGTTATTATTATTACTGGTTATTTGGAGTGTGTATACATAACTGTATCTGGAAATGCATCAGGGGCTCAAGTATTAGCTGAATGCTGAAATTGTCCAGTTTGGTATTATAAATAGCCACCCTAATAAAAGGACATCTGTCTGTGTTTGTGTAGCTGTGTGTCTGTCCAGTTTCTATGTCTCTGTTATCCAACAGATGGCGCATCACAAACATTATCACTGCTTTTAAGTATCCCATACCAAATGGCATACTGTATAATGGAAGCACCATCTGTTGGAATAAGCAAGCACTGGTGAATTCAGCAACGCAAAAAGACCAGGACGTCCACAGAAGACAACAGTGGTGGATGATCGCAGAATCATTTCCATGGTGAAGAGAAACTCCTTCACAACAGCCAACCAAGTGAACAACACACTCCAGGGGGTCGGCGTATCGATATCCAAGTCTACCATAAAGAGAAGACTGCATGAAAGTAAATACAGAGGGTGCACTGCACTGGACTTTGCTAAAGAACATCTAAAAAAGCCAGCACAGTTCTGGAAAAACATTCTTTGGACAGATGAAACCAAGATCAACCTCTACCAGAATGATGGCAAGAAAAAAGTATGAAGAAGGCGTGGAAGAGCTCATTATCCAAAGCATACCACATCATCTGTAAAACACGGTGGAGGCAGTGTGATGGCTTGGGCGTGCATGGCTGCCAGTGGCACTGGGACACTAGTGTTTACTGATGATGTGACACAGGACAGAAGCAGCCGAATGAATTCTGAGGTGTTCAGAGACATACTGTCTGCTCAAATCCAGCTAAATACAGCAGTCAAATTGATTGGGCGGCATTTCATGATACAGATGGACAATGACCCAAAACATACAGCCAAAGCAACCCAGGAGTTTATTAAAGCTAAGAAGTGGAAAATTCTTGAATGGCCAAGTCAGTCACCTGATCTTAACCCAACTGAGCAGGCATTTCACTTGTTGAAGACTAAACTTCAGACAGAAAGGCCCACAAACAAACAGCAACTGAAAGCCGCTGCAGTAAAGGCCTGGCAGAGCATTAAAAAGGAGGAAACCCAACATCTGGTGATGTCCAGGAGTTCAAGACTTCAGGCTGTCATTGCCAGCAAAGGGTTTTCAACCAAGTATTAGAAATGAACATTTTATTTCCAGTTATTTAATTTGTCCAATTACTTTTGAGCCCCCGAAATGAAGGGATTGTGTTAATAAAATGCTTTAGTTGCCTCACATTTTTATGCAATCGTTTTGTTCACCCCACTGAATTAAAGCTGAAAGTCTGCACTTCAACTGCATCAGAGTTGTTTCATTTAAAATTCATTGTGGTAATGTACAGAACCAAAATGAGAAAAAGTTGTCTCTGTCCAAATATTTATGGACCTAACTGTATGTAGCCCGCAGTCTTATATAGCACCTTTTATAGTGAAAGCCAATATGAGGCAAAATGTATTTACATACCACGTTTCATACATTTGTTTCAATTCAAACTACTTTATACAAAAAATTACAACATCAATTGCCACTAATCTACATAAAAATAAGATCTGATACTTGTAAAATGCTACTAAAATAATACAAATAATATTAGTCAATCAGTCATTTTCTAACCCGCTTAGTCCTTAGCAGGGTCATGGGACGGGCCGGAGCCTATCCCACTTAGCACAGGACACAAGGCAGGAACAAAACCTTGACAAGTGCCAGTCCATTGTAGGGCGAACACACACACACACACACACACACACCCTAACCACACACCAGGGCTGGTTTAGAAGCACCAGTCCACCTAATGTCTGTGAACTGTGAGAGGAAGCCAGAGCACCCGGGGGGAGCTCATGCAGACACAGGGAGAACATGCAAACTCCAGTAAATAATCAATTAGAATAAATAATTAAGTAATTCATCAAATTAGAAAAAATAGAATAAAGTCATTTCAGATTTTTCCTACAAATGACGAGGGAATAGTTTATTTATTTGAGCAGGAGCTGTGGCCAAATAGCAATGGAGGAGAGGACAACAGCAGCCATACCCCCTGAAGCTATGCATGTTTAGGCCCAGCCAGTACTTGGATGGGAGACCATCTAGGAAAAACTTGGGTTGCTGTAGAAAGAGGTGCCAGCAGGGGGCGCTTACTCTCTGGTCTAATTGTGAATCCCAATGCCCCAGTGCAATGACAGGGACATCATTCTGTAAAACTAGCACTGACCTTCAGATGAGAAGTAACACTGAGGTCCTGACTCTCTGTGGTCATAAAGATCCCTGGGTATCCTTCCTAAAGAGTATGGTGTGTCCCAATGACCAGGCTAAATTGCCTATCACAACCTTGTCATTCTGGACCGCTAATCACCCCCAGTCTCTCTCACTTCATCACCAAACAGCTCATGTGTGGTGAGCATACTGGCACATAAATGGCTGCCGTCGCATCATGCTGGTGGATGCTGCACATTTGTGATGGTTGAAATGGCTCCCCACACACTGAAGCAATCTGAGTAGTGAGAAAAGTGCTATATAAATATAAAGAATTATTATTATTATTACTTATGCCATAAATTGTGTTTTATATTAGTAATTAATGGAGATCACTTTACAGAGATCGGTGTTGATGTTGACATTAAAGAGTTTAGTAAAGAAGAAGGAGATAAAATGGCACAGTGCAGATGTGGAAAGTGAACGGAGAAAAGGAGAGACCTAAGCACACCGACTCAAGGCTGTCATGGCCGCCATCTACTAATTACGGACTCACCACAAGCTGACCCTTCCACATGCAGGTGCATTTATACTGCAATGAACTGAAAACCCAGACGGGTGAAAGCCATTGAACTAATTCTGGAACTCCTAAAGCCAGTGGGCTACCCCGGTGTTGAAAGGGGTTTCATATTAAAGGGGGTGAATACTTACGTTGTATTTTTGTAATTTCCCTGCTTGGAGTTTGCCTGTTCTCTCCGTGTCTGCGTGGGTTTCCTCCCACAGTCCAAAGACGTGCAGGTTAGATGCATTGGCGATTCTAAATTGTCCCTAATGTGTGCTTGGTGTGTGTGTGTGTGCCCTGTGGTGGGCTGGCACCCTGCCCAGGGTTTGTTTCCTGCCTTGCGCCCTGTGTTGGCTGGGATTGGCTCCAGCAGACCCCTGTGACCCTGTAGTTAGGATATAGTGGGTTGGATAATGGATGGATGGATTTTTGTAATTAATTTAGACCACTTTGCAGACATCTGTTTTCACTTTGACATTAAAAAAGAATTTTTCTATTGATCAATGTCAGAATCGTCACATTAACTCCATTGTGTGTCAAAGTTGGAGAATGATAAAATGTGAAAACCTCCAAGAAGATGAATACTTTTTATCAGTAGTGTAGCTGCCAGTGGTAGGAGCAGAGGCTCAGTGGTCAAAGTATGAATCAATGAGAGCAGCGACGTTTAAAACCAGTTCAGTCCCTCAGCCACAAGGCAATCCCACCTGACAGACTTGAATCACAAATAGGAGACCTCATCCTTCTACTGTTATGTGGGGACAATTGCTGCCGCCAAACTGACACTCCGGGTTGATGAGTGATATGGAAAAATGTGGTAAATACGATACGGCAAATGGCTCCAGTTACCTTAGGTCGGCCTTGACCATTAGATTGGCCACCACTGTTGCCTTATGATGTGACTCTGACGCTTTTTGAGGCTAATTGTTCCTTTGTTTAACTGCTGTCATTTATTTTGGTCAAGTGTTGTGTATTGTAGAAAAAGTTTAGATATACAGTGCTCTCCATAATGTTTGGAACAGACACATTTTTCCTTCCCCCTCAGTTTTAAATTACAAATGAAATAATTCAGACGTGACTAAAGTGCACAATGCAGACTTTCATTTAAGGGGATTTAATTTAATATTGTTTTTTTATCAGTATGCTGCTGCTGGAGTATGTGAATTTCCCCTTGGGATTAATAAAGTATCTATCTATCTATCTATCTATCTATCTATCTATCTATCTATGTGCAGACATTTCAGTCACACACTTGTTCACAAGACCCCTCATTAGGGCACTATAATGTTTGAGGCAATTGGGGTCACAAGTGTTCTACCATTAGGTGTCTGTAGTTGGCATTGCTCAACATGACGACAAGAGCTGTGCCAAAAAAGTCAAAGCCATTATGAGGCTGAAAATCAAAAAATAAAACCATTCGAGACATCAGTAAAACCTTAATCAACTGTCTGGAATATCATTAAGATGAATGAACGCACTGGTGGGCTCAGTAATCGCAAAGGGACTGGTAGGCCATGGAAGACCACCACTGCCGATGACAGAAAAATCTTCACTATGGTAAAGAGAAAGCCCTAAACGCCTGTCTGACAGATCTAGAAGCAGTCTTCAGGGGGCTGATGTAGACATGTCAGAGACGACTATCAGCAGAAGACTTCATGAACAGAAGTACAGAGGACACACTGCAAGATTCAAACCACTAATGAGACACAAAAATGACAGTTTGTGATAAAGGACTTCAAAGAGCCTGTAGAATTCTGGAAAAAGGTCTTGCGGACAGACGAGACAAAGATGAACCTGATCAGAGTGATGGCGAGAGCCAAGTGTGGAGACCACAAGGAACTGCCCGAGATCCAAAGCAGACCACCTCACCTGTTAAACATGGCGGTGCTAGGGGTGTTATGGCTTGGGCATGTATGGCTGCCACAGGTCCTGGCACATTTCTCTTCATTGATGATGGAACTACTGATGGCACAATGAATTCTGAGGTGTAGAGAAACATCTGATCTACTCAAGTTTCAGTCGATGCCTCCAAACTCAGCAGACGGCACTTCATCTTACAACAAGATAATGAGCCAAACAGACTGCTGAGGTGACTCAGGAGTTTATCAAAGCTAAAAAATGGAAAATTCTTGAATGGCCAAGATGGTCACCCGATTTAAGCCCAACTGAGCAGGCCTTCCATATGCTGAAGAGGAAACCTAAGGGGACAAGCCTGTAATAAATGTATGAGTTTAATATGTCACTGTGCTCTGTGCAAATATATTTTATAAATCTGCCTTTTTCTACTCACATGCACAGTTGACACAGAGCCAGATTTAGCACAGGGGTTCCCCATATAAGAACTGCTAGGAAGCATTTTAAGACAAGACAGCTAGGGACAACTGCGAAATGTGCAGTCACACTGAGGTCCATTGTATACTACTTTCTGTGTGTCAAACTCAGCATGAAATTGTCTCCTCTTTGCCTTGTTTGGAATGGCATGATTCACCGAAGTGGGGGCCTGCACATGAAGAAAGAGTATAAAGCCTTGGAACATTGCCCGGCACACCTTTGAAGCTGATGGACGGATGGGAGATAACGTTATCCGATCCGGAAAATCCTTCCAGCGCAGCGACGAAAATGGCAGACTCTACACATCGAGCCCCCACTCCGGAACTGGGTTATTGCCATTGGCTTCCTTTGTCTGTTATGCAGCATAAGCCATCATTAAAGAAAGCTAAGTTACTTATAATAATAATAATAATGCATTTTATTTATAGGGGCACTTTACATTAGCAGTAAATCTCAAAGTGCAACATTAAAAGATTAAACAAAGGCAAAGCAAGATAAAAACAGAGATAAAACAACAATAATTAGTAGCATTCTTGTTAATATGCTTTCCTAAATAGAAAAGTCTTTAGCTGTTTTTTAAAACAGCCCACAATCTACTGTGTTCTCAGGCTCTCTGGTAGGAGCCACTGCAAAGGCTCAGTCACCCATTGTATGAAGTTTGGTCACAGGGGGGCAAAGGTGGTAGGTATTTGTAAAACGGAGGTTTCTTGTAGTGGATTGTAATATAAGGAGTTCCTTAAGATATTGTGGAGCATTTCCATGGATACACTGGTGAGTAAACAAACAGAGTTTGTATCCAATATGGAGATGGATAGGGAGCCAATGAAGTGACCGAAGGATTGGTGAGATATGTTCATATTTCCGCACTCTTATCACCCTTCTCCTATGTGATTTCTTACCGCCGTATCACTATGGGAGGGATATCGCCTTGTTATAATATATCTATATAGATTTGGGTTATGTAACACACCGCAATTACAAAAGAACTCATTCCAACAAGGGAGCTAGCGGCCCTTGCAGGATACAAAGCCCTCCAAAATAAGCAGGAGCTGAAGATGACATGGTAGAGCATCACCAGAGAAGTCCCTCAGCACCTGCTGATGTCTGTGAATCGCAGACGCCAAGCAGTCATTGCATGTGTGGAATATGCGACAAAGAAATAAATATGACAACTGCTGTGTCCAAACATTATGGTGCCCTGAAATGGGGGGACAATATAGAAAAAGTGTTGTCATTGCTACATGGTGTGACCAAAATGTCTGCAAATACTCTTAAATGAAAGTCTGCAATGTGCACTTTAATCAGGTCTGAATTGTTTTATTTGTAATATTAATAATATGTGTGCTGGGGAGGCAGCATTAAGAAGGAAACCTCACGCCTGGACAAAACTGGTGAGGAAGGCAGGCTCTATTGTAGGCACAGAGCTGGACAGTTTGACATCTGTGGTGGAGCGACGGGCGCTGAGCAGACTCCTGTCAATCATGGAGAATCCACTGCATCCACTGAACAGGATCATCTCCAGACAGAGGAGCAGCTTCAGCGACAGACTGCTGTCACCGTCCTGCTCCACTGACAGACTGAGGAGATCGTTCCTCCCCCAAACAATGCGACTCTTCAATTCCACCCGGGGGGGTAAACGTTAACATTATACAAAGTTATTGTCTGTTTTTACCTGCATTTTTATTACTCTTTAATATTGTTTTTATCAGTATGCTGCTGCTGGAGTATGTGAATTTCCCCTTGGGATTAATAAAGTATCTATCTATCTATCTATCTATTACACTGTGGAGCAGCGAGATAAATCAAGGAAACATGTGTCTTTGCCCCAAACGTTATGGAGGGCACTGTATCAGTCACTTTGGCTGGCTTCCTGTACTTTGTAAATGCAAATAACTGACAAATGATGGAACAGTAAGAACACCTCCAGGAATATTTCATCTCAAAGGGCTCTTATTGTACGTCAAACTTTGTGCTCACAAATTAAAGTTTTAAGGGCAATTGGAATGTAAAGGGAAGCGGCTTTTCTTCAAAGTATGTAGCACTGAGATAAACCTCGAGCCTCTAGGCTGCCTGTGCACGCATTGGCATCTTGACTTGTTTCATTTTTCTCAAGCCATTTTATTTAATGATCTAATTATTTGGGTGTATTTTAATAGACTGCATGAAGGGAAGGTGGTGTCCTTTCTGTCTTTGATGAAGGAAGGATTATGCAGAATGGAACTTTAGATGCACAAGGTGGCCGGTTTAATCCCCATCTGTCACTCACAATGCGAGTCTTGCCAAATTTTTGCAGACGGCAAGAACTTTACGGAGAACAATTTAAAGGGGACACAGATTTAGGAGGATTTGGATGTTATACCACAGTGTACCCTTTTGTCTCGTCCACCTCCAGCCATGAAGATCCTGACCCTGAGCACAACCAATAAACACGCCTCCATTCCCGCTGCCACCCTCACCGCCATCGATGCCTCCACATTTTCAGGTTGTGAGTATTTATTAGCCACCAGAAGGGAGCTGGTCCACTCTCTGGACTGGGCACACAAGGTGAAATCAGTCTGAAGTAAAGATGGAATCAGAAGATGGGACTGTGATTTTAATATCAAGCCAAGGTCAAAACAGGGAGGGCAGGAATCACCAAAGGCCGGGATGAGAGACAAAATTGAAGATCAAAAAATGCAGTAAGAGAGTCAGTAACCAGAATAATACACTTTCACTAATCCAAAATGCAAGATGTTAATCATACTCAAAAGACAGAGAAGAATTCGTATCCAGAGATATCATTAATAATAATATAAGTAATGCACTCAGGCGGAAGGTTGCCGGTTCGAATCCCGTAAAATGCCAAAAGGGACTCTGCTCTGTTGGGCCCTTGAGCAAGGCCCTTCACCTGCAATTGCTAAGCTCTTTGAGTAGTGAGAAAAGCGCTATACAGGGGGTCCTCAGGTTACGACACAGTTCCGTTCCTACAACAGTGATGTAACCCGAATTTTGGGGTAAGTCGAAACACAACCTAGCCTAAGTCACTTACCTATTCTAACACATTTGCAAAATCAGAATCTAGAACACAGGTGTCGAGCTCTGGTCCTGGAGGGCCGCAGTGGCTGCAGGTTTTCATTCTAACCATCTTCTTCATTAGTGACCAGTTTTTTGCTGCTAATTAACTTCTTTTGCCTTAATTTGAATTAACTTTACTCAGCCCCTTTGTTGTTTCTTTTTCCTTAATTTGCAGCAAAACATGAGAAACAAAATGAGCTGCCCACACGACCAGCTATCCACAATATCTGAAAATAAAGAAAGGTGAAGGTCTGAGTAAGACTGATCTCTCAGATCACCAAAACATTTTGACGGTGTTCTTAGAAAAAACAGAAAATCAACAATTTTGGAAATGTCTGCTGTGGTAGAATGAGAGCAGCAACAAGCCGTGGAATTAAAGAACGAGTTTAATTAACAGCAAGAATCAGCTTCTCATTAAGAAACTGGTTGGAGTGAAATTGGTTGGAGTTTGAAGACCCAATTTAGCTGGTCATCTGTTGGCTCTTTTCACATCTCATTTCTGTTTGGCTGTCATTTAATGAAGAAATGAATCAAGTCAGAGCACTAAATCCTTAAAAGCAGGGCTATTAAAACAAAGGGCAAATGAGTTAATTAGCAGTGAAAACTGGTCACTGATTAGGAAAAGGGATAGAATGAAAACCTGCAGCCACTGCGGCCCACCAGGCCTGGAGTTCGACACCCCTAATCTAGAACATAAAAACACAACTAAGCCACAGAAAAAGAAAAAGGACATAAATATACTGTACTGTACACTGTACTGTAGTAACAGAAAAAATGAGTGTAAGAAAAATCCTTACCTTTATTCCTTTTCACGTCTCAATTTTTTTATGTTTTTATGGGAGTGAGCGTTGTAAACTCAAAATGTCATATGTCGAGACATTGTAACTTATTTAGCAGCGCAAAATAAATTTTAAAGACTCACAAAAAAACACAAGAGTGCATTTAAAATGACTTGCCCAGACTTTAATTCTCAGCCTGTATTTATAGGGGTGAGAGCCCCTTAACAGTGATGGACAGGTGGCTCCTCCTCTTGGGGATCCACCCTCAAAATTCAAAGAAGAAAAGAAAACAGCAGAACACATATAAACGTATACTTTAGATACTATATAATAACTAAATAGGATAAAACTAAGAGATAAGACAAATAATATAAAAATAATAAATGAGCATGACAATTTAAAAAAATGAAATAAAAAATGAATAACAAAAAGAAGCAATTGAAACCTGAGCCGGGTGGGGGGGAGAACCCTGGCTTGACCCAAACAATAGTCAAAGGTTTTATGGTTCTTAGCCTTAGTATGGCACTTTTGTGTATTGTGGGACATTTAAGAGGATTTTTTTTAAAACTTTTACACTGTGGACCCTTTAGGCCTGTGTAGGCCAAATTCAGACATTAGAGTTCTGGGGGCAGTCTGCCAGTCTGCCTGGAGTAGGCCTTATTTTGGAATTTTTACTTGTTTACAGCAAATACAATTACAAAATGGCACAAAATAATAAATAGGGTCCAATAAATTCAAAGATTCTTAACAAAAAGCCTCAAAGAGACACGCTAATCTAAGCCAAATCTGTAAAATACAAATCAAAAAAGGAGTCAGGAACACAGCCATGTAATGCTACAGCTGTGGTAATGCGTCTGGCACGCAGCACCAATTCAAAGAAAAAAGTTTCAGGCCACTGTAAAACGATTTGCAATGAGTAAAATAAAGGCGCTTACCTTTTTAAACATTCAAAGTGCAAGAGTGCTCCTCCACATACATCTTGATTCTGTCCCAGCAGGACCGCGCTGTGAGATGCCGGAGGCTATAATACACAGGTTCAGGAAAACACTGATGGACTTCATGTAAGCCCGGTCAAAACACTAGCATCTTTGTAGCAACCTGCTGCTGCAGAACAACAAGCATAGAGCGTTAGCTTAATATAAGTTGTGCATTGTTTTAGTGAAGGGAATCCTGAGTTAAGACAAAAGTGTAATTTACTAAAGTAACTTTCGAGGAAGCGTCAGAATGTGTGCGTAGATCACTTCATGGTTTTACTCGTGTTCACTCACACATGCAAGGCCACCATATAATTTAATTATTTAGAGTCCTTGCAGAGGTGTGACATAGACAAGTGGAATGCAATTATAGACATGTAGTGTCATGAAGCAGGATTGGATGACAGTAAAGCACCCCAGTATGAAAGACACTTGCCTCCAGGGGTCGTCTTTCTGTCTTTAAACCGAATCGGGAGCAAGGCAGTAACATTGGAGCGCAATAGTTGCTAATGGCTTGTGCCTATTTTTGTATATATTGTTTCTTTTTGCTTTGTTATAGATATCCCTTAGCAGTAATGAAGGTATGATTGAAGGTATTTGTATTAACTGGGGTTTGGTGCACTTTTGGTTCCTTTTTTTTGTATATACAGTACACTTGATTCTTTCTGTAAATATTTTTTGTGGGTTAATTTTGGGGCTGTGAATTGTTTTACGCTTTAAGGAACAACATCCTGAACAGAATATTAATAGAGGAAGACTGCCTTTCCTAGTGTATATACATTTCTCCTTTTAACGTGGGGACATTATATTTCACAGTAATTACTGTAATCATGGTAATTACCATTGTTTGTTTTATTTATTTATTTTGTTTATTTCTCTTTAATTAATAATTAATAATTATTAATTTACTGCGGTGGGCTGGCGCCCCACTCTGGGTTTGTTTCCTGCCTTGCGCCCTGTGTTGGCTGGGATTGGCTCCAGCAGACCCCTGTGACCCTGTAGTTAGGATATAGTGGGTTGGATAATGGATGGATGGCTGGATTATTAATTTATGTATTTAAATTTAATTGTTTATTTTATTATTATTTTAATTATTTATTTTCAATTATTTATTCTAAATTATTAGTTTATTTTTTTCATTTTTTTTTCATTTTTGTGTGTCGTTGCCTTTGGACTATGTTACAGGACACTGTTTTACCCCTGCACCTGTAAATAAATTGCACCTTTGTGTTGAAACCCAATATTTTTTATTTGTGGCTCTCTGTTTTAAATCTCTCCTGTTGGTCCTGTCCACTCTTGGATTACAGTGACACCCAGTGTGTAGTTTGGTCTCCACATTCCCATTCCCAGTGCATGGGGTTTCACGTACAACTGTGGCAATTAAGGGTCTTAAATAGTCCTCTCAGGTAACTGCAGCTCTAATGATTGCAGGCCCTTGAGAAGTCCAAGTCATTCCAAAGATCCAGAAACAGAAATCAGTTGGGGTTAAGGAATGTAAACTAGACAAAGGAAAGAGAGGGAAAGGGAACATAACAAAAGCAGAGAAAGTCACTGTTTGAACACTTCCTGGCCTGGCCTGTGCTCCCTCCAAGGCTACTCATTCCTGGTTCTTATAAGACTTCCTATGGCCTGTTGCTAGACTGAACTTGTTTTGGGTCCCTGCTTATTATGTTAATCTTTATAGCAGCCACCCCAGTCCCTTCCCAGGAATGATAATTATGGGTCTGTGATGGTATTGGCTTTTGGTATTATTCAACCGCTCCTTCCCAGTTTGCTTTGATGCCTCAGGCTTCTCAAGCAACTCTACTTGATGGTTAGCTCTGCCAGCTTTTAATTCTTTGTTGTTCTGATTTTCTGTATTTCCCTTATTTGTTTTTTATTATTTTGTATGCCAGTGTTCACATTGTTCAAGAATTTTGTTGTTTTGGATCCTCGCTTTGTGTTTTTAAGGCTTTGGAGACTTTGAATGTTTCTTTTGTAATATCAGCTTCCATAGTTATCTGTCTTGTATATTATCTTTTCTTTTGAGTCTTTTTATGAGATTTCCTTTTGATCATGTTTAAGGTATTTAACATTTGTGTTTTGTTCAAATTTAATGCTTTAACTCATTATCCAATGTAAAAAAAATCGCATATGCAATTCCACACGCAAATGTCAGGATTTATAAAAGAAAACTTGACAGGAGAACTTGCTTATATTTACGGCACCTGTGACCCATGTGCATGCAACATTGTGAAGAATCTGGGAAATTACGACACCCTTGATCAAGTAGGGAAATGCAAGCAAACCAACATGCATAAAAGTTCCTATTACGAGCCATTATTAGAATGTGAGTTGACATGACACACATATTAAATCTGAAAAGTGATGAATATGACGCACTGACTGTATTTTAGCTTTGTCAGTGTCAAGTATTGACTGATGCTTGATGTGTGGAAGAAATGAATTTAAATTATTTTTAGCACAAAGCTGCAACAAAACAAGAAGTGAAAAAAGTGAAGGGGCTTGAATACTTTCTTAAGGGACTATATAGGAACAAAGGAACAACAAGGTACAGACAGATATGAAAGGCACACTATCAGGTCCATGATATTTACAGCAAAGATATCAGCCTTGCAAAGCTGGTAGACAGATTAGGTAATAATAATAAGAAGAGGAAGAAGAGGAATACATTTTATTTATGCAGCATCTTTCCCATACTCAAAGCACTTCACAGAAATTCACAAATATAACATAAATAATATCCAAATAAAACACTAAATACGAATAAATATGGGATATACAAAGCATTAAAATAGAATAAAAGACAATAAGCCAGAATAAAATACAAAATAATACAAGAAAACACTGAACAAATCACATAAGCATTTGGACAGAGAAGTTAAACTGAAAAAAGAATGAAAATGTCAGGGCAAAGTTAAATGCCTTCCTGCACATGTTATGAGTCAGCCGGTCTAATTAATTTAGGGAGGTCGTTCCAAAGTCTGTGTGCTATACAACTGAAGGCCCTGTCACCCATCCAGCACAGTTTAATTTGGGGATTGCCAAAATCGGTGGACGTTGTAGAAATATCTCAATGATGAGCAATAGAATGGGATACACCTCAGTTGAATTCCAGATGTCACAGTACTGGGTCTGAATACTTGCGTCAGCAGTGGGATAGTCCAGTTTCTCGTTTATAATAAATCTGCAAAAATCTCTAAAGTCCTGATTTTTATTTTGTTTTTCTGGGTTATTGAGTGTTGCTTTTTGTGTGGGAAAAATGAATTTGAATGACTTTAGCACAAGACAGCAACATAACAAAATGTGAAAAAAATGAAGGGGTCTGAATACTTTCTAAAGGCACTGTATATGAAAGGAGGAGTGATACAGTGTTATAGAAATATATGAAAGGCCCCCTATCTGATACATTATATATACAACTAAAAAATAAGCTTTGAAAACCTAGTAGACAGATTAAAAGTAGACAGGAACCACATATATGTGGTGGCACTGGAAGTAGTCCTTGCATCAGAGAGTCTGAGTCAGGAGGCAGCAGGCAACAATCTTGGAGGATGGAAGGAGGAAGAAACAACAGCATTTCGTATTTTCATTATTGCTCCTTGCACGGGTGATTGTTAAAAGGTATCTTGGATAAATAAATATACTTTATTTAAATCCAGAATCATGTTGGGCATTACTGTGTCTGAGGTTTGGGGCTCAGTGGTGTCCATTGGAGGTTACAACTGTTAATTGAATAAATAAAAAACCAATGTCAAGGTGTAATTAAGGTTCGAAAGGAGGAGTGATTCAGTGTTATGGAGAGATATGAAAGGCCCCCTATCTGATATGTTATATATACAACAATGAAATGAGCTTTGTAAACCTAGTAGACAGACTCAAAGTACTATAGAAAGGAACCATATATATTTATATACAATCCAATGTCTGTCTGCCTATCTGTATGTATGTCTGTCCACTTTTCACGAGAGAACTACTTAACGGATTTAGATCAGGTTTTTTTTACATAATTTGCTTGACCACTGATTTTGTGACTTCTTTCATGGCGCCAAGTATCATAGCTCACTTGCGGTACAGAGGCTGCGAGCCGAGGACAGGGGGAAAGGGCCTTCTTCACTCACGCGCCAGCCTCTGTTCGAGTCATTCTACCTCTCGCCACGTGTTGGAGTGCACTTTGCCTCTGTTTAGCTACCGATACCTGTTTGTTCAACAGACATTATCATCTACAGATTGTTAAGGAGTAACGTTTGACGTTTTTAAGAGAGAGATCAGAGCTATGTGTGTTTTAGAGGGTAGTTGCTGATTGCCAGAGATATCACAGCCAGGTGCTTTTGTCCCCACGTGGGGGAATGCTCTCCTGTCAGAGCTGAACACGATCAGATACAGTGGCAACATTTGACGTCAGAATGTACCTACCTTCTGCTTGGCCAGAATTACATTTTGTATTGTTTTTTAATAAATCATAATAATAATAATAATAATAATAATAATAATGGTGAGGTGTTCCGGGCATGTCTAACTGGTAGGACACCCCGGGGAAGACCCAGGACACGCTGGAGGGACTATGTCTCTCGGCTGGCCTGGGAACACCTCAGAATTTCACCCAGAAGAGCTAGTAGAAGTGGCCAGGGAGCGGGAAGTCTGGGCATCTCTACTCAAGCTGCTGCCACGGTGACCTGATCTCGGATAAGTGGAAGAGAATGGATGGATGGATGAATGGATGGATATTGATTTTTAAAGTTTGTCCTGTTTCACTACTATGTGAGTAAAGCCGGGGGGTACAGCTAGTATATATATATATATATATATTATATATATACAGTATATATATATTATATATTCTTCCATAAAGCTCCTCCTACATTTCGACAATTAGTAGTCAGCAATGTCATTCTCTGTATCCATAAACTGCTCAAAGAATCTCTCTACTTGCTTGTGAAAAGATCTCCTGCCATGTCTCTCTTTTTTTTATCTCTTCCAGAATTTCAATGCTCTCATTCGCTCTAAGATGAAGTTATGGAAGTTTGCAGGAATCACCCTGATGCTGCTTGGCGCCACACTCTCTGTTTTATTCTGTAAAAACATGATCCTGGAAGGAGAGGAACACACATCCAAGTCTTCATCATCACTGTCAACTTTTCCAGCACATCCTGCTAGTCTCCGAAGACAGACCCGAGCAGCAGGGAAGCCCAGCTCCATCTTGAGAGACAGTAAGATGATATTTTATTTCCTATTGTACTTCCCCCAACCACAACAGTTGATTTGAATCACAAAATTTCAGTTATTATGACAGGCAGCAGCACTAGACTTGTTATTGTTGATGAAGTCTTCCACTTTGGCTCATAGTGTGACTCTTGGATTGCATCATCTGGTTGAACTTCAGTTCTATTAATATGACAACAGTAACAAGAAGAACACGTCATAACTATATTATCCGAGTCTGATAGATTGTGATTTAAACCTTGTAAATTTGTATTTTTGTCTCTTCAGTTTCTGACTCCTTTTGTTACTGATTATGATTTTGGGTATGAATTGGGTTTTGACACTTCTTTGATGCTCCTGGTCTTGATCTCTAGTTTGTTTAATGACTCCTCTTCCAGACATACTTTAAATATTTGTCACAATTCAGTGCTACCATAACACCTATAACACACCAATGACATGACGGTATAAAAACCAATGCGACAGAACCATATTATCCTACTTTAATAGGTTCTGATCTAAACCTTGCACATTTGTTTTCCACTTTTCCTGTTTAGCTTCTGACCTCTTTTGTCAATTATGATTATGGCTATGAATTCTGTTTTGAGACTCTCCTTAGGTTCCCGGTGTTGATTGTTTAAACACTCCTCTCCTGGGGCCTCATGCATAACACTGTGTGTAGAATTCACACTAAAACATGGCGTATGAACAAAAGTCGAAATGTGCGTACGCACAAAAAAATTCAGATGCAGAGAACCGTGCATAAGCCAACTTCCACACACTTCCGCTACATAAATCCCGGCCTGCATGAAATGTAATGATCGTGCATGCACCTGCCGCCCCTCCCAGACTCCTCCAAGAATTACACTTCTTTGAATATGCAAATCAATATAAATATTCCTTTAAGTTCAGTGTTCTGTGAAAAGACAATGGCAAAAGCATTGGGAAAGAAGAAGAATATCAGCGAATGCCAAGTGGAGGCAGGGAAAAACATACTGTTGGTTTAAGCAGTTATAAAAACAACAAAAGGAAGTTGACCGAAAGTTCAAGTTCAGAAAGTCACACAGTGCCCAAAATAAAAAAAGTTGTCAGATATCAAAGTTGCTGTGAAAAGGCGAGTCGTAGCCCACCGTCTGAGTGTCATATGGAAACTTATAACGGTACAGAGAAAAGAAAAAAAATAGGGACACAGTGGAAAAAAATGTCAACTTTAATATCGAAATTTCCACCTTAATCACTTAGTTTATTTTGTCATTAAAGTAGAACGTCATAAACTTCATCTTAAAATCTTTTAATTTGCTAGTTTCTCAAATCTCATCGTAACTAAAATAGCACTTTAAATGCTTCATATTCTGTGTGTTCTTCTATGCACTCTATGTGTGTGAATCACTACTTGCTTCTTAAATGGGCTTTCTCTTACGCCAACAGGACATAGAATCCATTACATTCATGATAGTATAGCTCTTGAACAATTTAAATACTAAGATGTATGCTTGATATCATTTTCATGATGAAATGAATTAAAACATGTATTAAACATGGGGCCAAAGTGGCGCAATGGTAGCGACAGAACCATATTAAAAATATATCCTAGTTTGATGAATTCCAATCTAAACCACGCACATTTGTTTTTCGTTTTTCCTGTTTGTTTTCATGGCTTCTGACTCCTTTTGTGATTGATTACGATTTTGGGCACTAAGTGGGTTTTGACAGTCTCTTTAGGTTCCAGGTCTCGATCTCTTGCTTATTTAACAACTCCCTTTCTGGTGAGTCTTTTAAACTTCTTTGCATTCCAGTGCCACCGTAACACCCATAACATGACAATTACACAATGGTATAAAGAAGAAGGACACAACAGGACCATATTATCTGAATTTAACTGATTGCAATCTAAAGCCTGTGGATTTCTTTAATTTTTTCCTATTTGTCTTCATGGCTTCTCACTCTTTTGGTTGATGAATAGAATTTTCAGTATGAATTGGGTTTTGACACTCTTTTAACATTCCTGATGTTGCTCTCTAATTTGTTTAACAACTACTCTTCCAGTCATTCCTTTCAAAGTTGATCTCATTCCATTGCTACCATAACACCCATAATGTGTCAATGACCTGAGAGTATAAAGACAAATACGACAAAAACATGTTATCCACGTTTGATGGATTACGATCTGTACATTGCACATTTATTTTCCATTTTTTCCTTTCTGTCATCACAGCTTGTGAATTTTTTTGTTATGATTTTGAGCACAAAGTGAGTTTTGACACTCTCTTTATGTTTCGTTCTCTTGCGTATTTAAGAATTCCTCTCCAAGTCATTCGTTTAAACGTGTTTGCATTCCGGTGCTACCATAGCATGTGGTACCTAATCATGCTGTTCCAATGTAACTATTTTGTTAACTAAACATTATTTTGAATTTTCATACCAAATGTTAAACTCTAATAACACAGCCCCACCATCTTAAATAGAGTTTACGTAATGATGTTGCCCAGACACATGAATTGACCCCATTGCCCAAAACAACAGGGATGTGGCCATGTGAATTGGCCCAAAAAAACAAATCTAGAATAACCTAATTCATTAAAGAAGCAATAAAACAATGTAAATGTAGGAAATATTAAGCAAATATTCAATTATGAACTATAACAACTGTATTGACTGCAGAGGGTGGCAGCAGTTTAAAGTAAGATGGAATCAGAAGATGGATTGTGTAGCAGCAACACTTTGGAGAAAAGGTGGGAGCTGATAGTCCACAGCACTTAGAAACGGCCAACTAATAGAGTTCTCCTATTAACTCACGCTGCAAGGCGATTGCTTCAAAGCCAGACGTTGGACGTTTTGCGACTGATTATTGGCAGTTCACCAAAGTGCAAATCTTCAAACTGAAATGCTTTGTGGTGTGAGTCCACAACAATTCAGATTGTAATAGTTACAACAAGCCAAAGTCATAACCGGGAGGAAAAGAATCAAATAATCATTGGCCACAACCCTGTGCCTATGTGGGACAACACTAAGAAGAAGAAGAACAAGGAGCTCAGCCAGAGTGACTGTTCAGTTCTTGGTCACCTTTCTAACCAGGACCGTTCACCCAAGATTGCTCAGTTTGGCTCTAGGAAGAGTTGGGGTTATTCCAAACTTCTTCCATTTAAGAATTATGAAGGTCATTATACTCTTGGGAATCCTCAATGCTGCAGGATTATTTGTGCATTTCCTAAGCTGGTCCTATCAATTGAATTGACAACAGGTGGACTCCAAAAAAGATGGAGAAGCATCTCAAAAGAATGGGATTCACCAGAGCCGGATTTCAAGTGTTATAGTAAACAAGTTTACAAAAATTTCTAAAATTGAGTGTTGCTTGATGTGTAGAAAAAAAAAATAATTTAAATGATTTTTTGCAGAAAGCTGCAACATAATAAAATGTGAAAAAAGTGAATGCTTCTGAATATTTTCTTAAGGCGCTATATATGAAAGAAGAATGAATGATAGAATGTTACAGACAAGATATAAACGGTGCACTATCAGATCCATGATATGTGCAACAAAAAAAAAGCTGGTAGACAGATTAATAATAGAAAGGAAGTATTTGAAATTTAGAAATATCTTTTCTGTAGTGTCTATTCGTGATCAAAGGCAGTCAAAGACACCAACACACGTATGGAGCCATTGTGTAATTAATTACACACTTTGAAGGACACAGAAAAACTATACAAGAAAGGGCAGAGCAAGCTGTTTTTTCTTTAGGAGACTGCACTCCTTTAATATGAGAACTGACATCCTTCACATCTCTGTCATGGCCAGTATGGTGTGATGGGCTGGTTTCATCACTTCAGGAGAGGCCAACTGAATAATTAAGCTAATTAACAGGGCAAGCTCAGTTATGGGACACACTCTGGACCCCCTGGAGGTCGTAGAAAAGGAGAGGATTAAAACAAAACTGAGTGCCATTATGTACAATGCCGCACATCCTCTCTGTGGCACAACAACACTGAGGACTTTCAGCCAATGAATCATTCAACAGAAGTGTGCGAAGAAACGAGATTGGGGTTCTTCATACCAACAGCAATACACCTGTATAGAGCCTCACTGAGACTTGGACTGCATCTATCTATCTATCTATCTATCTATCTATCTATCTATCTATCTATCTATCTATCTATCTATCTATCTATCTATTGTAGCAGGCACCCCTTCAACATATGTTCTGGGGGAGCAGCCATGGGCATCTCACTACCTCCCCCTGGACGCTTGGTGGCAGCCTCCCTGGCTGACAATGGTGCCTCAGTTTCCCGCAGGGTTTCATGGGAGATGGAGTTCTCCACAACCCTGTGGGGATCTGGGGTGGCCGTCAGGGGGTGCTGCATGGAGCCAGGAACCCACCTGGACATCTCTGCAGCCCCACCCGGAAGTGCAATTAGCCACAGGTGATCAAGCACCTGGAGCACTTCTGGGTGGGCTATAAAAAGGGCCAGCATCCAGCACTCAGGAGCCAGAATCGGGAGGAAGAGGACGAGGTTGCCTGGGAGGAGTGGTGGTGCCAGAGGAAGGACTTGTTTATTGTTTGTGCCATTTAAAGTGCTTGTGGGACTGTGTTGGGCCTGTGGGACACAGGGAAGGTGTGCCCCACGGCTGAAGAGAAATAAAAAAGGTCTGTTTATTTTACATGTGCCTCTGCGTCAGTCTGTGCCGGGTCGGGTGCTATATAGCGCCTTTTACACTATCTATCTATCTATCTATCTATCTATCTATTATATAGTGCCTTTTACATTTTCTATCTATCTATATATTATATAGTGCCTTTTACATTTTTTATCTATCTATCTATCTATCTATCTATCTATCTATCTATCTATCTATCTATCTATCTATCATATAGTGCCTTTCATATTTATCTATCTATCTATCTATTATATAGTGCCTTTTACATCTATCTATCTATCTATCTATCTATCTATCTATCTATCTATCTATCTATCTATCTATCTATCTATCTATCTATCTATTATATAGTGCCTTTTACATTTTCTATCTATCTATCTATCTATCTATCTATCTATCTATCTATCTATCTATCTATCTATTATATAGTGCCTTTTACATTTTCTATCTATCTATCTATCTATCTATCTATCTATCTATCTATCTATCTATCTATCTATCTATCTATCTATCTATCTATCTATCTATCTATCATCATTATTATTATTGCTAAAGAGTTTCTGTAAAAATCCAAATTTCCCCCAGGAAATATACATACTCTACATACAGACAGGTCACATAGTGAGTGAGTGCGGTGGACCTGCTCAGTTGACCCCAGATGGCCACCTAACAGATAGTTTGATAGAACATTTCAGTAGAATGCTTTACTTCATGCTCTGCATAACTCAAGCAAACAAGATGACCAACATTATTTTGTGGTGCATTTTCATTCCGTTCACAAAATTGTTTAATTTTATACAGATTTCTTGTTTTCTTTTTCTTTTGAGATTATTCCTCATGCTCCCCAATGGAATAACACTGATTCTATTTAATGTCTCAATTTTATTTATTTATTTTTTTTCATGTCTATAACCACCCCCTGGCCTCCCCCATCACTCATCCTCATTTTCGCCTACCGCAAGAGAACAATGGAACATTTTCTTTTTGTAATCAATTCACATGGGAAATTTAGTGGGAAACAAAAAGGCAAATCCGCAGGCCTGTTGTTTTGTGTTTGCAACACAAATATGTAAAACATATTGACTTCAGTGAAGCGGCCCAGCAGGGGCTTTCAGGGCTACAAAAGGGTAAGGCCTTTGTCATGTTATCTGTTAATATGTTCAAGTTTAGTTTCAAATGTGCAAATCTACCTCACATTAATGACAAAAATACAATAACAAAAAAAAATGATAATGAAAACATCAAATACAGAATAAAACATACCTACACAAACATGCTCTTGTACATATCCAAGAACATATATTTGTAAATGTGAGTGACTTCTGGATATTCTTCTTCCTCTTCATCATTTTCCACTTCTATGTGGGGATGATGATCTTGATCAACCTTCTCCAAACAGCTCAGTCCTGCGCCTCCTCCCTGGTCAGGCCCTTTTCCTTCAGATTTTCTTTTCCTTTATCCATCCACCTTCGCTTTGGGCTCCCTCACTTTCTCTTCCCCTGGACTTCCATTCCCATCACTCTTTTTCCCACATATTCTTGGTCTCTCCTCATCACATGTCCATACCGCTTCAATCTACTTTCCTGTACTTTCTTAGCTATCTCTCCCACTTTTGTTGTACCTCTGAATGTCTCATTACTACTTCTGTCCTTTTTTGTAACTTCACACATCCATCTCAAACTTCTCATTTCTGCCACATCGAGCTTCTGCTCTTGCACTCCTTTTACTTCTCATGTCTCAGTTCCATACATCATTGCTGGTAGTAAAAACCAGATCTTTAACCTTTGACTTAATTTTTTGATCACTCAGAATACTCCTGATACCTTCTTGCTGGGTATTCCTTTGACCTGTGGATATAAACTGGCCCTGAATCAAGTGATGCTAAATGATAGAAGGCAATAAGTGGCTGGGCAAGATGGCTATGGTTTTTAATAATTCTTTTTTGTCTTTTTAACTTAACATATATGATATATGCCTTTAAGAGAAGGGACTTTTATGTCATTTATATTCTGTGTTGACTTCACCACCCTCAGTAGGACCCAGTCTCATTTTGAAGAGATGTTACAAACATGGCAAAAAGGATTTGAGGCTTGTAAGAAATCCCACGAAGCAGGCCAGGACATTCATTGATCTGCACAGATATAGGCTCACTCCTAGGCAGCCAACCCCCAACTCCACAGGCAGGCTTCAGCCTTAGCTTTGGTCCTCCCTTTCATAAACTAGCAAAAAAGTCCCAAAAACTGTAACAAAACCCCCAAAAAGTGGAAGAGTCCTTCAGCTTTTGGTTTGTAAAACTAAAGGTGCAGATAAAGAATCTGTATAAAATAAAAGATTTACGTTCAAGAATGCTCTGAAACAAGGGAACTTGAAAGAGAACACAAGGCCCAGAAGTATCTGCCATAAACAGCAAAGGCAATACGATGAGGGACCCAAAAATACTGAGAATTTTTTTCTGGGGGCTGGACAGGTGTTAGTTTCAACCTTTGGTGGCTAAGTGTGTGTACTAGACTGCCTTCTGCGTCATTTGGCCAAGTGGTGTCTTTGGAGAAAGGTCTGTAAGGTCAGTGTCATTTTTTTTTCTTGAGCCTCTGTTACTATCTTCGTCGATTTTGTGATGGCAGACTTGAATTAATAACGTGTTTGCATCAAGTTCTCTTTCCTTTTGGGGAAAACAGAATCAGAAGCTGACACAATGCTTCAAGAGGCTTTCAAAGAAGAAGCTTTGGGCCTGTCAAGGGATTTTACCTTGAAGTGCACAAGCGATTGAGTGAAGCAGTATGGAGGAAACGACTTAAATTGCAGCGATCAGGCGAGTGGCTTCTGCATCACAACAACGCTCCCGCCCACACAGCATTGAGTATGGGGCAGTTTCTCACGAAAAACGGGATGACAACGGTTTGAAATGGGCTTTGCACACTGCAATTTTTTCTTATTTCCAAGAATGAAGAGGGACCTTAAAGGAAAGTGTTTTCAGGATGTAGAGGAGGTCAAGAAACAAACGAAGGAGGCACTGAAGGTTATCGGTTTGCAAGAGTTTCAGAACAGTTTTGAACAAATGTTAAAAGTGGTGGGACAAGTGTAGTGTCTCAGGGAGAGTATTTTAAAGGTGATTAAAATTTGGTAATGTTCAGAGAAATATATGATTTAAAAAAAAAATTCTCGTTATTCTTGGGTCCCCCCTCGTACAAGGAAAATAAGTCCCCAAAATACAAATACAGAAAACAATGTAAAAAACAGACCATAAATTTTTTTTAAAAATCCAATGATTCCACTGAAGCACAGTAATAATCTCAATAAATCTGACCAACACCATCGCATTCAATGAACCGCAAGGGACTGCCTCAGCCTTTATTGGGATGAGGGCAATAGTAATGGAGTAGAGACCCCAATTCATGGGAAACCACCCACAAAACGTATGCAACATAAAAGCACAAGCATAGACAAATACCGCATATACTTGTGGATAAGGTCTCCCATAGATAAATCGGAACTTGATTTTACAGTATAATTTCTGGGATTTATAATGTCGGTCGAATGTGGAAAACTCATGCTATTGGTACAAGAGATTATGATATGCTAGCGCCCACCTGAGAGAGCAACCACGGAGCATACTGCCTCTACCTTTTTTTTCTATGTGGGTGTGGCAATGCGCTGTATCAGCGTGTGCTCCTAACATCTCTCTGTCTCTATTGTGCCTATGTGACCACACGGTAATACCCGAACTATTCCGAAACGACGTTTGCACTGTTTTGTGTTTTTTGTATCTCACACTCTCATATGCCTTTATCGTAAGAGCTTCCCTTATCTATGATGGAAGAAGAAGAAAATATGAAGCTGGTTTTAAATTAAACATCGTTGAAGTAGCAAAAGAAATTGGTAACTGCGCTGCTGCAACAAAATTCGATGCGTCTGAGAAACTGATGTGAGATTGGAGGAGGCAAGAAGATCTAAAAAAAAAAATGAAGTGTCGGCCAAGGGGTCGCCCACGTAACACCTGGCTGCAACAGATAGAGGTTCATTTCCAGAGGGTGGGACTGGACCGCGTGTCTGACTGGGGAGTTGTAAACCGGGATCCTGAGTTGTTTCGTCATGTAGTGGGCACGGCAATGCACTGTACCAGTGCATGCTCCCCAACTTCACTTGATTTGACTTGTCTCATTTTCGAACAGCTTTATAAGTCGGATCTGATTTTATGATCAATTTTTCGGGTTTCAAGACCCGACTTATACGTGAGTATATACAGTTGATATTAAATTAAATAAATAATACAAATGCATGAATTAAACATGAGCACAAAAGACAGAAAGGGAATTTTAACACTAGCCACGTAGTGGTAGTGTGCTGCGCTGTGTTAGCCACTGTGAATGTGCTGGGGCGGTGGAGATGATGGTCATCGGTGAGAAGAGGTCTAGTTGAGTGTGCATGTCAACCCCCAATCGAGGAATAAGAATTAGAAGAGGAGCAGAAAACACAGTAGCTATATTTGCTAATGCCACAGCAATGTTCTGTGGCAGGCAGGAGAGTTAAATGGACCTCTCAGGTAACTGCAGCTCTAATGCCCACAACACCTGGGACTCCAAACACCTAACAAAACTTAAAATAAGGGACTGGGTAAAAATAGAAAAATGAAATAAAACATCAAAAAGTCAAAGTTAAGGTTTCAGAGTAATAGCAAAGATATAAAGAAAAATATAAATGAGGCGAGGCACTGCTGTAATCTTATGTAATCCATGTGTGACAATGGCCTCAGGAGGACAAGTGAACTGTAGAGGCCTCTAGTAACCTTTTCCTCTATTTTTATCGTTTTTGCATTCCAGAAAGCCTTGGCTAATTAGTTGGGTGCCTCAATCTCAGAAGACCAGGCAGCAAACACTGTAGGATCTTACAGAAAAGCACCTGAACCTAAGAGGCCCAGAAAAAGAAGGAAAATATCAAGCCTGAGACAATTCACGGCTCATTTAGACAATAGGCGGGACAGGAAACAGCACCCGCGTCAAAGTGTTGTTTAGGCCGTGTGGGTAGGAGCTCCCACCAGAGTGCTCTTTGGTGTGGTTTTGTTTTCCTCAGTGAAAGCCATTGTCATTTTTGTTGTAACCGAGTGGAACTGAAGAGAAGTTTCTCACACTACTCCCTTGCTGCCGTCTTCATTTGCGTAACTCCAGAACATTTGTATTTGTTTTTGTTTTATTTCCAGTTGGAGTTGTGGTTGCCCTTAAAAATCAAAAAAGGTGATTTTTAATTTAACGGTACTTTTATTTTTGGGAACATGAGAACTGCCTGGTGGGCAAATAAACTCATTCTTAGCCTGAACAGACTTTCTTGTGACTCAAATCAAAGTCATTACATAAGAAGCATGCTTTGTCACCTTGAAAACAATGACACCTTCATGTTTACATCTCATAGACGTTTGCGTCTCCTAAGCTAATTAAACTTGTGCAAAGCAACAGTTAATCTAAATGCTAGCTGCCCATCAGCAGTCATGCCTCTCCTTATTTATTTATGGACAAGTGCAGAAAGTGTAGGGTGAACTTCATGACTAAAGGGCACTGCTAATCCAAATGAAGGTGGCAGAGAGATGGAGCCTATCCCAGCAGCACTTGGAAGCTACTTCACAAACAGACCATTTGTATATAAGCAGACAAATCCTAATTGACTAAGCAAGTCAAAGTCCTAATGTAAAGGATTGTCACGTCTAAATGCTAGAGGTCCTACTTCTCCTTATTCTCTATTTATTTATGGGACACTCTATAGTGGAGTGGTATAAGGGCACCACTAATCGAAATGAATCGAATCAGTTCAATGATCGACTTTGTGGTCGTGTCGTCGGACTTGCGGCCACATGTCTTGGACACTCGGGTGAAGAGAGGGGCGGAGCTGTCAACTGATCACCACCTGGTGTTGAGTTGGCTCCGATGGTGGGGGAGGATGCCGGTCAGGCCTGGTAGGCCCAAACGTGTTGTGAGGGTCTGCTGGGAATGACTGGCAGAGCCCCCTGTCAGAAGTAGCTTCAACTCCCACCTCCGGCAGAACTTCGACCATGTCCTGAGGAGGGTGGGGGACATTGAGTCCGAATGGGCCATGTTCCGTGCCTCTATTGTTGAGGCAGCTGACCGGAGCTGTGGCCGTAAGGTAGTCGGTGCCTGTCGTGGCGGCAATCCCCGAACCTGTTGGTGGACACCGGCGGTGAGGGATGCCGTCAAGCTGAAGAAGGAGTCCTACCGGTCCCTTTTGTCCTGTGGGACTCTGGAGGCAGTTGATAGGTACCGGCAGGCCAAGCGGAATGTGGCTTCGGTGGTTGCTGAGGCATAAACTCGGGCATGGGAGGAGTTTGGGGAGGCCATGGAGAACGACTTTCGGACAGCTTCGAGGAGATTCCGGCGTCTCAGGAGGGGGAAGCAGTGCAGTGTCAACACTGTGTATGGTGGGGATGGTGCGCTGCTGACCTCGACTCGGGACGTTGTGGGTCGGTGGGGGGAGTACTTCGAAGACCTACTCAATCCCAATAACATGCCTTCCAATGAGGAAGCAGAGCCTGGGGACTTGGAGGTGGGCTCCCCCATATCTGGTACTAAGGTGGGCCCCGTGGGTGGATGAGATACGCCCGGAGTTCTTCAAGACTCTGGATGTTGTAGGGCTGTCTTGGTTGACACATCTCTGCAACATCGCATGGACATCAGGGACAGTTCCTCTGGATTGGCAGACCGGGGTGGTGGTCCCCCTCTTTAAGAAAGGGGACCGGAGGGTGTGTTCCAACTACAGAGGGATCACACTCTTCAGCCTCCCTGGAAAAGTCTATTCGGGGGTTCTGGAGAGGAGGGTCCGTCGGATAGTCGAACCTCAGATTCAGGAGGAACAGTGTGGTTTTCATCCTGGTCGCGGAACAGTGGACGAGCTCTACACCCTTAGCAGGGTCCTGGAGGGTGCATGGGAGTTCGCCCAACCAGTCTACATGTGTTTTGTGGACTTGGAAAAGGCGTTCAACCGTGTCCCTCGGGGAATCCTGTGGGGGGTGCTCCGAGAGTATGGGGTACCGGACCCCCTGATAAGGGCTGTTCGGTCCCTGTACGATCGGTGCCAGAGCTTGGACCGCATTGCCGGCAGTAAGTCAAACCCGTTTCCAGTGAGAGTTGGACTCCGCCAGGGCTGCCCTTTGTCACCGATTCTGTTCATAACTTTTATGGACAGAATTTCTAGGCGCAGCCAGGGTGTTGAGGGGGTCCGGCTTGGTGGACTCAGGATTGGGTCACTGCTTTTTGCAGATGATGTTGCCCTGTTTGCTTCATCAGGCCGTGATCTTCAGCTCTCCCTGGATCGGTTCGCAGCTGAGTGTGAAGCGGCTGGGATGGGAATCAGCACCTCCAAATCCGAGACCATGGTCCTCAGCCGAAAAAGGGTGGAGTGCCCTCTCAGGGTTGGGAGCGAGATCCTGCCCCAAGTGGAGGAGTTCAAGTATCTCGGGGTCTTGTTCACGAGTGAGGGAAGAATGGAGCGTGAGATCGACAGGTGGATCGGTGCGGCATCCGCAGTGATGCGGGCGCTGCATCGGTCTGTCGTGGTGAAAAAGGAGCTGAGCCGCAAGGTAAAGCTCTCAGTTTACCAGTCGATCTATGTTCCTACCCTCACCTATGGTCATGAGCTATGGGTAGTGACCGAAAGAACGAGATCGTGAATACAAGCGGCTGAAATGAGTTTTCTCCGTGGGGTGTCTGGGCTCTCCCTTAAAGATAGGGTGAGAAGCTCAGTCATCTGGGAGGGGCTCAGAGTAGAGCCGCTGCTCCTCCGCATCGAGAGGAGTCAGATGAGGTGGCTTGGGCATCTGATCAGGATGCCTCCTGGACGCCTCCCTGGTGAGGTGTTTCGGGCACGTCCAACTGGGAGGAGGCCCCGGGGAAGACCCAGGACACGCTGGAGGGACTATGTCTCTCGACTGGCCTGGGAACGCCTTGGGATTCCCCTGGAAAAGCTAGAAGAAGTGGCCGGGGAGAGGGAAGTCTGGGCATCTCTGCTCAAGCTGCTGCCCCCGCGACCCGACCTCGGATAAGCGGAAAAGGATGAATGGATGGATGGATAATCGAAATGAAGGTTGTCAATAGACAGAGCATATCCCAACAGCACTGGCAACAAGGCAGGAAACAAACTTGGACAGGTAAGTACAATATAATGAACCTCAGAAACATAATTAAATGTGTTGAGAGGGTGGCACCGTAATTGGCATTGCTGTCTACATTAACAATGAAAATGAGTCCAAGTACAGGAAAGTTGTGGAGGACTTCGTCTTGTGGTTCAGGAACAACAACCTGCAACGCAACATCAGCAAGTCAGATTTGATACTGGTGGACTTCCAACGTGCCAGGAAGCCTCTGAGTCCAGTCACCATTCAGGGGGAGGACAAGGAAGTGGTACAGGGCTACACGTACCTGGGGGTTCACATGAACAACAAACTGGAGTGGTCTGACAACACCATGGCACTGGACAAGAAGGGCCAGAGCAGACTGGATTTGCTAAAGAGACTCAGGTCTTATGATGTCTGTAGTAAGCTGCTGGAATTGTTCTACCAGTCAATTGTGGTGTTCTACGCTGTGGTCTCCTGGGGAAGCAACCTCAGCTCAAAAGAAGAACAACGCTTGGACACACTGAAGTTTGTTGTGGGAAAAGAGGATGGTGGCAAAACTGGATGTCATCATGAAAACTCTCCTCCATTCCCTCTAGGAGGTGCTATCTTGGAGTACTTGAAGAAGTGGAGCACCTTTCCTTTTGTATGTTCATAGTGTGACAAGATTGTTAGGAGAACGTGCATAGGCATTATTAGGACTTTACAAGTATGAGAGTAAATAAACTAGTACTGACTAGTATGAAATATTATAGTGCTGTAATAGTACTCATACACAGTAGTAAAACGAATAACCCCGAACCACAAAGTGAACAGTCGAGTGAATATCTGAAGAGCCGGCATGTAGAAGCACATGGCTTGAGTGCTTCCACTAATCAGACTACCTATTAAAGAAATTGTCTATTAATAAAATTAATAATGATCTGGGGCGGCACGGTGGTGCAGTGGGTAGCGCTGCTGCCACACAGTTGGGAGACCTGGGGACCTGGGTCACAAGTAATCCTCAATACAATTCAACAGTGCAATAGAAATATTACAAGTACAGAGCAGAATTCAAGAGTAGATGATATTACATAATACGATTTGGATTCTTTAGATTTATTTTTGTATTGAAATGTGATGTCATTGTGATTTTATTTATTTAATTATTTACATACAGGTCAGGTCAGGTTGGGGAGACTGCATTGGTACAGCGCATCCACAACACGATGAAACAGCTCAGGATCCTGGTTGGCGGCCACTAAAACAGACACACAGTCCAGTCCCACCTTCTGGAAATGACCCTCTATCTGCCACAGCCATGTTACATGGGTGTCTCCTTGGCCTGGTCCAGCCGCTCAGGTCCTCAACAATGAGGGTCCTGTGAGCCAGATCACTCTCAGGGACTCGTACCACATGGCCGTAGTGCTGTAACTGACACCCCCTCACAATGAAGGTAATGTGCCTCGTTTGGGACTTTGTGATCGACACAAAGTCAAACTAGTGGTACCCAAGGACTCTCCGAAGAGACACCCAGTACTGAAGGAGTCCAGTCTTCATCTCAGGTCACTTGATAGCGTCCATGTCTCGCAACCATATGGCATTTACATATTACATACTTCATGTAAAAATATATAATAATAATAATAATACAGTGGACCCTTGACTTACGAACTGAATTCGTTCGCGAGGGCTGGTTGTACTGCGGTGGGTTGGCACCCTGCCCAGGGTTGTTTCCTGCCTTGTGCCCTGTGTTGGCTGGGATTGGCTCCAGCAGACCCCCGTGACCCTGTGTTCGGATTCAGCGGGTTGGAAAATGGATGGATGGATGGATGGGCTGGTTGTAACTCAAATTGGTTGTAAGGCAAGACTATTTTTCCCATAAGAAATAATGTAAATACTCATAATGAGTTCCGAACCTCCCACAGCAACACTTACTTAACCTTTTCATAATAAAAAAAGGGTTGTATAATGTGCATAATTTACCAAAACACCAATAATTTTTCTAATGTACTAACCAAAAAGTTATAAAAAGTGTCTAGCCTACCAGAAACAACAATGTCATACTGTACTCACCATTTAAGTTGACATCTTTGGGCTGCAGGAAGGGAGGAGGAGGAGAATGAAATGGAAGGTGGTTATTGTTTGGAAGGAGTTTCCTTATACAAATCTTTTCTTTGTAAAATTGTCGAGATGGTGGATTTCGACATGCTGTACATATTAGCAAGATCGGTCACACGAACGCCACTCTCATATTTCCGCACAATTTCCTTCTTCGTTTCGATTGTGATCGCTTTCTTTACCTTCGTTACCTTCTCTTCCTTCCTTAGCAATTATCGAAAAAAATTATATAAATCACTGCACTGACCGAAATTACGTCCACAAACACATGTATCTGGGCTCCGACTGATGCTTACGAACGCTCTCGGTTGTTTGTTTACAATCGTGCAAGTGGATACACGTGACCGCATTCAGGTCGTAACGCAAGATGTTGGTCGTAAATCAAAACTAAAATTTTGGTCATAAATCAAGTTGTTCGCATGTCAGGCCGGTCGTATATCAAGGGTCGACTTATTTATATAGCACCTTTCCCAAAATAATAGGCACACTCATTCTACAGTAGTGGCTTGTTCTGGGTCCAAACCTGAACGTCCTCGATAGGTTGTAAGTTTCTAAAATGTGCAGTAGACAGGCTTCAAAGCTCCAACTGAAAATGTAGCTAAATGGGCGTAAAACTGACATGAGGGACACGTAATGTGGGAGTCTACATGCCAGCGCACGAGGGGCATATATCCAGAAGGCGATGGTAATGTATAAGCTTCATCATTGTGTCTGAAGTACGCTGATCTGTAGAGGCTAAAAGCTGTCCTGGCTGCAGCTGGATACATCTCGATGAAACGAATGGAATGAAAATCAGCAGCAAGACGTTTTTAGATCACTTTAACTAATGGAACGTGTTCACATCAGTAAGCAATTAAATACTCAAAATTCATTAGAAGTTAATTTCAGGTTTCTCCAAATTCCGATATGGTAAAGTCAAGTTGTAAGTATATTTGCATTCAATTTGTTTCAAGTTGTCTGTGATAATCACCAGAAATATTTCAGGAAGCAAAACAAATGCATTTTTCACATATTAAAAACAAAAATCATGTTTTCCTTGTTTCCAAAAGCATATGGGCAGCTTCCAAATCAATAGATTATGCCTACCGTAAATGGAAAATGAAAGTCACTCCGAGGCCTTGTACACAGTGTAAGTGATGCATGTTTTTTATTAAAATCCCTGGAATGTGTATCATAGCCAATTTGACTGGAATGAACAAACAATTTAAATGTATATTGTTACTAAGGTTTTGTTTTTTTTAGCCTGCCTTACCAAACCAAAGTTTACATAAGGCTGTTTGCAAAAATAAGTGAATCGCAGTAGTTTATTTAGAAAAAAACAGATGAGGTATAAAGTACAAACAAATAATATGGCATATTCACTGATATGGTTTTCTTTAAGATGAGCCGTTTGCTGATTTTAAATTGGCCTCAGTATGTGCGTATGACTGTGCCATGCAATGTACTGGCATCTGTGAAAGTCGAGATAGGCTAGACGCACCCTGGATGCTTCCGAGAGCCTCTTGAACCCGAAGCTGTCGATAGTTATAAACCGAGATGAGTCGGGCAAGGGGTCTGTACTGATGTGCCAAGTGCTTTTATTAAAACCCATCAAAAGTGTTCAAAAAATGTAGTGCAAATTCCTAGATAGATAGATAGATAGATAGATAGATAGATAGATAGATAGATAGATAGATAGATAGATAGATAGATAGATAGATAGATAGATAGATAGATAGATAGATAGATAGATAGATAGATAGATAGATAGATAGATAGTGTGGCAAGCGGCTGGATGTGGTACCTAGCCGGGATGCCCTGAAGGACCGGAGGAGGGATTACACCTCCTCCAGACCACGAGGGGGCGACCGCCCTGGTGGCTTTGGGGACCACGGGAACTGAGCTTGGAAGCTTAACCCTATAAGGGCCCGTGGTCACCGCCAGGGGGCGCCCCGATGCCTGGAAAGCCCTGGTCCTCAGCACTTCTGCCACACCCAGAAGACGACCAGGGATGACCTGGAGCACATCCAGGTGATCATAAAAGGGGTTGCCTCCCTCCGTTCGATGGCTGGAGTCAGGAGCGCAGAGGACAAGGTCTTGGTGGAGAGCAGTGGAGGTGGACCTGAAGAGGCAAAGGCATTGGCATTGTGTGGCATGGACTTTTGGGGGAGTTTTGGGGTTGTGTGTGCACCTGTAAATAAGTACTTGTAAATAAAGCGTGTGTTGGGTGATTATAACGATGTCCGCCTATCTGTGTCCAGGCTGCTTTCCACAATAGATAGATAGATAGACACTTTATTAATCCCCAAGGGGAAATTCACATACTCCAGCAGCAGCATACTGATAAAAACAATATTAAATTAAAGAGTGATAAAAACACAGTGCAAGTTAAAAAATGCAAGGTGGAGAGTGTGAGGCAGGTATAACAGACAATAACATTGTATAATGTTAACATTTACTCCCCTGGGTGGAATTGAAGAGTCGCATAGTGTGAGGGAGGAATGATCTCCTCAGTCTGTCAGTGGAGCAGGATGGTGACAGCAGTCTGTCGCTGAAGCTGCTCCTCTGTCTGGAGATGATCCTGTTTAGTGGATGCAGTGGATTCTCCATGATTGACAGGAGCCTGCTGAGCGCCCATCGCTCTGCCTACAACAGAGCCTGCCTTCCTCACTAGTTTGTCCAGGCGTGAGGCGTCTTTCTTCTTTATGCTGCCTCCCCAGCACACCACCGCGTAGAAGAGGGCGCTCGCCACAACCGTTTGATAGAACATCTGCAGCATCTTATTGCAGATGTTGAAGGACGCCAGCCTTCTAAGGAAGTATAGTCAGCTCTGTCCTCTCTTGCACAGAGCATCAGTATTGGCAATCCAGTCCAATTTATCATTCAGCTGCACTCCCAGATATTTATAGGTCTGCACCCTCTGCACACAGTCACCTCTGATAATCATGGGGTCCGTGAGGGGCCTGGGCCTCCTAAAATCCACCACCAGCTCCTTGGTTTTGCTGGTGTTCAGGTGTAGGTGGTTTGAGTCGCACCATTTAACAAAGACCTTGATTAGGTTCCTATACTCCTCCTCCTGCCCACTCCTGATGCAGCCCACGATAGCAGTGTCGTCAGCGAACTTTTGCACGTGGCAGGACTCCGAGTTGTATTGGAAGTCCGATGTATATAGGCTGAACAGGACCGGAGAAAGTACAGTCCCCTGCGGTGCTCCTGTGCTGTTGACCACAATGTCTGACCTGCAGTTCCCGAGACGCACATACTGATGTCTGTCTGTAAGATAGTCCACGATCCATGCCACCAGGTATAAATCTACTCCTATCTCTGTCAGCTTGTCCCTGAGAAGCAGAGGTCGGATGGTGTTGAAGGTGCTAGAGAAGTCTAGGAACATAATTCTTACTGCACCACTGCCTCTGTCCAAGTGGGAGAGGGATTGGTGTAGCATATAGATGATGGCATCCTCCGCTCCCACCCTTCTCCTGGTATGCAAACTGAATAAATCTTCTTCTGCATTCTGCTGCTCCCATTAGGGTTTGCCACAGCGGATCCATCTTTTTCCATCTCTTCAATTAATAAATAATCCATAAAATCGAAATTAACAGGCTAGGAGTTAAAACCAAATAAATAATCCACACACGAAACTAGTAGAAAACACAGTCACTGGGTCATTGATCTTTGCCCCATTCTACTAAATGAGCCTCGTTCAACTTCCTCTCTGCTGTCTCCTCAGCTCACCGATAGCTTGCTTAGCCAATGGAGACCCCAGCAGCTGCGGTCCTCCTTGCTGACCCCTGTCTTGTCTGCTTCCATCAGCACTGGCCAAACTTCTCAGAGTTAGCTGTCCTCCTGTCTTCCTTCCTGCAGTCTTGGCGTCCCTTGGGTCTCTAAGGAAGGACTCCACCATCATGATACTCACATCCATCTATATCTGGGGCTAACGATACATCTCAAGGAGTGCCGTCTGTTTGCTCCACTGCGAGGTTACTGACTACTCTGCCTCCATCTCTCTCTCTCTCTGTCTCACTCTCTCTTCCTAGCTGGCTCTAGTCAGGCAGTCAAAACTGCAGTCACTCACAATCTTCTATTGTTCTGACTTTCCGGTCTCACCTTGATTCCCCCATCTCTACCATGCAGGCTCCTTTTATAGCCAACTGGGTGCAAGTGCCGTTATCCACCTGCTTTGAGGTGTGAATGGGGAACCTGACTGACCCCCTCATATTTGGTCATGATCAGTCAAGCACCCCAATCAACCCTGGAGACCCACACCCATTTAGAATCTGCACACTCTGGATGACAATTATTTATTTAAAAGTCAAATTTCACCACAGACCTCTTTATCACAGCATCCTACCCAGAGTTCATTGTAGCTTTGTGCCAGTGCAAGTGGCAATATTTATCAGAGTTACTCATAGGAATTACACTAAACGTCTGACAATGACAAGAAGTTGTCCTACCTCGGAGTACGAGAACATGTGAAAGTAGTTATGAGGCATCCTTCACCCACTCCCAGCGAGAAGTAGGAGTTCACATTTAAGAATGAACCTAAGCCATGATGACATTTTGTAGTTTTCCGATACTAATTCTATAGGCAAAGAAAAACAAGAAAAACATAATTAGGCAGGATATTGCAATAAACTGCGTGTAATTGTTGCCACTCTGAGGCTAGGGATCTGCACTGGCAATCGGAAGGTTGCCGGTTTGAATCCCGTAAATGCCAAAAAGGGACTCTGCTCTGTTGGGCCCTTGAGCAAGGCCCTTAACCTGCAATTGCTGAGTGCTTTGAGTAATGAGAAAAACGCTATATAAATGGAAAGAATTATTAACATCATCGATAATAATGCAGTAACGAGTACCAAGATGGAAAAACTGAGACCCATACACACCGAAAGAGATTAAAGCTCAATATTAATAATAAGTGATGCACAGCATTCAGAAGAAGCACCTTCCTGCTGTTATAGCCACAGAGAATGTATTGTGAAGTAACAATTACTGAAACAAGCCATGGCCTTTTCCATGCTGTCACTCTTCCAGTGTTTCCAATTGTCTTCTGGACTCTGTGCGCCATGACTATCTCCATGATCCCCCTTCTGTGAGGTTCTATTTTACTAATGCCCACCGAGTTTCCACCTGCCCGGGCTTGTAAAGTGTAACACAAATGTTCCAGGGGGTCTGTGGAATGCAGGGCTCAGTGTACATTTCGCTGACAGTCATCCATACGGCCCTGCCTATCTTCAGGGTAATATGCTGACTACTATGGTACAGTTTGCATCCATGACCACCTGTGTGCTGCTACAGTGATATCACTTATGATCCACATATGCTTGTCAATGCTGTACTGGCATGGAGTGCAATGAGTTACCCAGCCGGAAGGACATAATGAATGGGTTACATACAGTAAGTGGAGGTGGAACCCTACTGAGATGGCTCTAGGTTCCTATCTCAGTCAGGGCAATCATGTAACGGTTGGATGGAGGGGGAGACTGGTTATCGGAGACAGTTTATCCCCCAGGACAAAAAGCTGGCAGTGTTACTCTGCTACAATCCCAGTTTGGACCCCAGCAGTGTTTGATGGGATATGTAGTTCAGAAGGGCACCCCTGTTGGGATCCCTGTGTACCACCAGAGGGTCTACCTACTTTGGGGAACTTCTGCATTAGCCCAAAGTGCTTCTGCCATGCTACGTTATGACTAATATAAAAGGACTTAACTTGCCTCACTTAGTTGAGTCAGAGTCGGGAGGAAAGTCAACAAAACTCACCAGAGGAGTGGAAGGAGAGGAAAGAAAATTCAATCAGATGAGGGATTGTCTGTTTAATGAAGGTACTGTGCAAATGAAGCACCTTTATTTGAACCCATGACTGTGATGGGTGTAATTGTGACTGGGGTTTGGGGCTCAGTGGCACCCCCTTGTGATCACAATGTAGTCATCCACACTTCTTTATGTGTCAGTCACACTGACAACTCCAGGAAGACCAATGATTTGCATAAATCCGCTTATTTTAATAATACTTCATATGGAGTGGTTAGAAAAATGTATAAATCTGCATATGACCACATGCATTGTAAGGGCATTCAATGCCTGGTGCAGAATTTCAAGACATGGTTAGGATTAATGGAGGAAGACCCATATAGGGTAAGCTCTGGCACACATAGTTTAAAACATTATATTTAATTTAATAAAAGGTCTTAACCCAGCTTGGTCGTCTCTCTTAAAGTGATACATTTTTAATTTTTAAATTTCATGCACATAAAACAATTATATTTAATATACCTCATTTATTCCTATTTATCAATTAAAATAAGGTTCATGGAGTAGGATCTAAATAGATACCCTTTCCCCTATATCCATAATTAATCAGTTTGTCAAATAAGGATATATTATGTTTATACAAATTTTTTTCGTTAATTAAATGCACATTAGTTCTAAATTAAATACATACAATTCAAAAAAATAATTTTAAATAATGGTGGATGAGTTTAAATACTTGAGATCAACATTACAGAGTAATGGAGATTATGGAAGAGAGGTGTAAAAGAGAGTGCAGGCAGGGTGGAATGGGTGGAGAAGAGTGTCAGGAGTGATTTGTGACAGACGGGTATCAGCAAGAGTGAAAGGGAAGGTCTACAGGACGGTAGAGAGACCAGCTATGTTATATGGGTTGGAGATGGTGGCACTGACCACAAAGCAGAGCTAGAGGTGACAGAGTTAAAGATGGTAAGATTTGCATTGGGTATGACAAGGAGGGACAGGATTAGAAATGAGGACATTAGAGGGTCAGGTCAAGTTGGACGGTTGGAAGACAAAGTCAGAGAGGCGAGATTGCGCTGGTTTGGACATGTGCAGAGGAGAGATGCTGGGAATATTGGGAAAAGGGTGCTAAGGATAGAGCTGCCAGGCAAGGGGAATAGAGGAAGGCCTAAGAGAAGGTTTATGGATGTGGTGAGAGAGGACATACAGGTGATGGATGTGACAGAGCAAGATGGAGAGGACAGAAAGATATGGAAGAAGATGATCCACTGTGTCAACCCCTAACAGAAGAAGTCAAAAGAAGAAGAAGAAGATGTATCACATATACAACATTTTCCTAAAAATAAAAAAAGACGACTTCAATACAATTTTTAACATTAGTGCCCTTTTCAAAGGTTTTAAAGTTAGGGTTCATACTCTACTACTACAGGCACTTTGAGCTACTTTATTTGTATGAAAATGTGCTATATAAATAATTGTTGTTGTTGTTGTTGTTATTTAAATTAAGAATTAAAAGTAAAGAAAGAGACCGAAAAGATACAAAATTTTAAACTCAGGGACCCCTAGGAATCTTTTTAACATAAGGGGCCCTTATTTTACTAACTTCAAGTTAAGGGTAAAGGGTTGGTGATAGACCTTAAAGTTTTTAATTATTAATCTTACGGCCTCTACTCAAAAACTCTTAACCTAAGGGGTTCGAAAGGAAACACAATTTTAACCTCAGGGACCCATAAGGGTCTTTTTTAACATAAGGGCCCTTATTTTACTGACTTTAGGTTAAGGGTAAGGGGTTGGGGATAAAGTTTTAATTATTAAATTTCGGGCCCCTACTCCAACAGTCTTAATCCTAGGGATTCTGTTATATCATTCTTTAAAAAAGACGATGTTATGTTATTTAGTTTACAAAAGACCTAGGAGGCAGTCGTTCACATCTTTTAACTGTAAATTTTCTAATACTAATTGATTAGCTGCCTCTTGAGTCAAACATAATGGATACCTTGGATCTATTTCTATCCTTACATCATTTGTCATTGTTAGATCATAAATCAATGCTGTACTATTCAAATCATCAATCCTTTGCCATATTTATGGATCCTGACTAAACATGGGAACCTCAAAAATATACAAATCTGCCATCGGAAAACATTTTACTAGGACCTTATCTATGGTTAGGTGTGACATACCAAAATATTCACTACTGCAAAGCAGCATTTTGCATGTGGCCAGAAAAGCATAACGTTACGTTTCATTTCGGCCTTCTCGGTGTAAATGGAGTGATCACGTGACTTGCAAGATTTGTTACAAATATTATTCCATCTTTGTCAGATCGATATCTTTTTTATGAGTTTGTTGTTATCCAGTGTTTCCAACACAGGGGTCTCGAACACGTCGCTCGCGAGCTACCACTTTCCAAGTAGCTCGCCAAAGTGTTAATGAATCCTACATAAATTTGAAAACTTGATTAGTCAAATAAGGGGTGGGCGATTTTTCCAAAAAATCATATCACGATCCACAATCTGAATTGCAATCTATCTTTTCAATGTGGCATACACTTAAGAGAATATCTGGACTCAAACTAATCAAGACCTTCTTCTTTTGGCTGCTCCCGTTAGGGGTTGCCACAGCGGATCATCTTCTTCCATATTTTTTCTGTCCTCTGCATCTTGTTCTGTTACACCCATCACCTGCATGTCCTCTCTCACCACATCCATAAACCTTCTCTTAGGCCTTCCTCTTCCCTGGCAGCTCTATCCTTAGCATCCTTCTCCCAATATACCCAGCATCTCTCCTCTGCACATGTCCAAACCAATGCAATCTCGCCTCTCTGACTTTGTCTCCCAACCGTCCATCTTGAGCTGACCCTCTAATGTCCTCATTTCTAATCCTGTCCATCCTCGTCACACCCAATGCAAATCTTAGCATCTTTAACTCTGCCACCTCCAGCTTTCTGGTCAGTGTCACCGTCTCCAACCCATATAACATAGCTGGTCTCATCACCGTCCTGTAGATCTTCCTTTTTACTCTTGCTGATACCCGTCTGTCACAAACTAATCAAGACCTAAGTAACACTTTATTTTAAATATCAAACAAAGTTGAATTCAATTGTTCTCTCGTTCGCTAGCTAAGCGGAGTTAAGGAACACACCCCGAAGCTGGCGAGTGAGTGAGGAGGCCCCTATCCTCAACTCGTTGTGTGGATCTCGGATTCGCGCAAATAAATTGGTACCACAAGTGAACTCTGATACATAGCGAAATGAGAGAAGTCGCAAAATCAACCAGAATGTTCAAGCAAATTATAGAAAAAAACATGATCTAAATCTAAGTAGTTCTCTCGTGAAAGCAGACAGACATACAGACAGACATACATTGGATGTTATATATTATATATTGGTAAACCTTCAAAATAATGTGCAGTTAAAGTCTCAACAGCATTCTCAACATTTCTGGAGCTTGGTAGAGCCAGATAACTATAAGAATCTTCACCAAGCAGCTCTGAAAATGTCTGCTTTGTTTGGGTCTCCATACCTCTGTGAGTCTGACATGAATGTCATGAAGTCAAAGTTCAGAACAAGACTGACAGACGAACATTTAAATGACTCCATAGGAGTGAACCTCAGTGGCTCCACTCCACCATACACCTCAGTGCCAGTCATCTGACTCACTGAACAACACATCACACATGCCACTGGACCTGTGAATAAAGTGACACAGTGACATGTGACAAATGAAGAAGTCAGATCTGCGTATTTGGAATTGCATTGTTTTGTTTTGACAGCATTCATGTTTTAATTCAGTAGTGTGAGATACACTAGAAAATGCATACAGACATACAACATGCACTTGCAGGTGAACTAAATATTTTTTGTGAAGTTTTAATGCAAAATGTGAGTTGTGGACACCAACATTTTGTAAATGTTCAGGGAAACCAAGCTTATTCAGTTTGTTTGGGTTGAAATAAGCTATGAGAATAAACGTTAGAAAACAGGAGTAGCTCTCGGCCATTTTCATTTTGTAAAAGTAGCTCTCAGGGGAAAAAAGGTTGGAGACCCCTGTTCCAACACTTTTTCTGCCTGAACTTCTTCTTCTGGCAGCTCCTGGCAAGTTAAGAAAGCTCACAAGCTCTCCTGAATCCCAGTGAAGTTCAGAGTAGTTTCCTAAATTAGGAAAATTGATAACATGCTTTTAGTCCTAATCCTAAAAAGTAAGAGTAAATTTGTGTCATTCTGAAATTTCTGAGCCAGTTAGTTTTCCAACTCTGAGATGCATGTGTGACCAGTAGGGGGGCGCTGCAGCACCCAAAACTCCACACACAACCACCACGACACAAGTCCTGGTACAATAAAAAAGGTTTATTATCACAATTACCTGACAAAAGGCTCTGAGAGTCACAAAAACACTCGTATTCTTCTCCTTCTCTTTTTCTCTCTCCCTCCATTTCTCTAGGTAAGCTTTGTCCTCCTTCCACTTGACTCCAACTCGCCTGGATGAGGTCAAGCGGCTTCTTTTATCTATGACTCCATAGAAGTACTGGTGCTAGTGTAGAACCCATTGGAAGTACTTTGGGGTTAAACAGAAGTTCCTGAAAGTAGGAATTGTAAACCCCATCATCTCCCCCTGGTGGTCCCCATGGAACGCGGCAGGGCTTCCCCAATGGGACTACATTTCCCAGCATGCCCTGTGGGTACCTGTGTGAGAATCCTCAGCTTATGCTACTATCTAGCATATCAGGGTCGGGAGCCTATGCTGAGAGCACATTGCCACATCCACCACACCACGAGCCACATGGATTGGGTGCAGCGGGTGACACCTCAGCACCACACTGAAACAGTGTGAGTTTTTTTACGGTGACTGGAGTGCCAATCCTGCCAACAATCCCCAAGTTTTCCCTGTAAGTTGGAAGACCTACTTGCAGGGCTGGATGCAGGTTAATGTTATTCCCAGGATGGAGCAATTGAAGGTTAAGGGCCTTGTTCAAAGGACCAACAGAGTAGAGTCACTTCTAGCGTATCAGGGGAGCAAATATTCTGAGGAGGTTAACTCATGGCCAGGTAAGGAACCTGAACCTGTCCCGACAGGGATGCCAACGCAAGAAGATGTCTGGCAAGGAACATCCTTCCTTTCTCGCAGGTATTTCCTTCCCCTGGCCTGCCGGCCAAGCAATGGACTGACACCCATGGACTGGCAGTCTGCTACACATAATAAATACTGGCACAGTTCTCTGATATGGATAAGCAGATCAGAAACTGAACATGTAAACAGATGTACATTTCTAGAAGGACATCTTATTTAGAAGCATTACAGCGTATGACCAAATGTAACAGTCTCTGCCCACTTATCCACATAGTGATTCACGGGAATGGGGGGGGGGGGGGGTTGGGGGGGCGGCGCTGGTGAGTATGTTGGCAACAATGGATATAAGGCCGGAAACAGCCCTGGAGGGAGTGCCAGTGCATCACAGGACCAGGTGTATATGTATTATTAAAAGTAATTAATTACTGCTTTTACATCCCTGCAAGTCTGATGTATTGTTGCATGTAATGCTCACTATGAAATGTGATATAAAGTAAATAAATGAATACACCCCCCCCCCCCACACACATTATTAAAAGGCACAAATACGTGGAGTGTCACAGTTAGCTCATTCATTGGCAACAGACTCCTCACGGGCAGGTTTTGAGCCCTCAGATCCTTTGTCTTTGATTCAACGCTGCAAGTACAATAATACAAATAAAATAAAAATTCAACACCTGTGGCTGGCCCCACATTGTGCCTCACTGCGTCATTAAATCACCCCACATGACTTCTAAATTATAACATGTCTTCAGGAGTGCTGACACACCACCTTGGGACTGGCCCTTTGCCCCTGTCTGGCATTTCTCTGGATTGCCAACATACACATGTGGTTCTCTCTGCTTCAGGTCCCCCTTCTCCTCTTCTTCTGTTCCCTTCTGCTCTGTTTCCAGGTGTTCACATTTTATTGCAGATTAGCCCACACCTGACTCTGATTAAAAACTAGTAATTGCCTTGGTAATTGCTTGCATGCCTCCTATAAATCTTTTTAAAACACTGAAACAAATAATAACACTGAAATGTTACAATATGTGTATGAGCACACGTTTACACAGATAGACTGGAAAGCCACTAGAAATATACACAGATTGGCATAAAGGTGCTAAATAAGACAGGGAGACAAGTATGAACATCAGTCTATAAGGCAGATGACTAGGAGAATATTGCTAAATTATAACAATGGCAGTATATGGTATTCAATAGGTAGATAGATAGATAGATAGATAGATAGATAGATAGATAGATAGATAGATAGATAGATAGATAGATAGATAGATAGATAGATAGATAGATAGATAGATAGATAGATAGATAGATAGATAGATAGATAGATAGATAGATAGTTTTTTTGAAAATATACCTTAATTCTGAAATTGATGCCTGCAAGATGTTTCAAAAAAGTTAGGACCAGGACAGTTTAGGACAAAGAATGATGTGATGAGTTAAAACAACAACATGATGTGGCCATCATCATCTAGTGCATATACAGTGTAGCCTCCAAAAAAGGCCTAGTCCTTCAAAAGCAAGAATGGGTCAAGGATTGCTACTTTGCCAGTAGATGTGTCAGCAAATAATCCTGCACTTTGGGAACAATGCTCTCCAAAGACAAACTGATACTCTTTTGGGAATTTCACCCTCTACAGTGTACAATGTAATTGAAAAGATCCAAGGAAAATAGGAGAACAAGCTGAAACCCACTCGTGAATGCATGTGATCTGTGATCCCTCAGACGTCACTGTCTGTAATGGATATCATGACATGGGCTGAGGAATCCTTGCCAGTCAACACCAGATGCAAGTTAAGGCTTCGATATGCAAAGTATAAGCCATACATCAGTACTGTCCAGGAGTGCCACCGATTTTTCTGGGCTCAGTCTCATCTCAGATGGGAAGTCACACAGTGGAGTTGTGTTTTGTGGTTATATGAGTCAACATTTCAAATAGCTTTTGGAAAAAGTAGCCATCAAAGAAAAAAAGGACCATCCAAGCTGTTATCAGCCTCAGGTCAAAAGCCATTGCCAGTCATGGTATCTAGGGCGTGTGTCAGTGCCCACAGCACATCTGTGAGGACTCAGTTAATACAGAAAGATACAACATATGATGCCATCCACACCTTATCTTTTCCAGGGACATCCCTGCATTTTTCAAGACCCCATCCTGCCGGGATTACAAGTGCATGGCTGCGTAAGCAGAGTGCAGGAACTCGATTGGCCTGCCTCCCATCCTGACCTGTGTGTCGCATTATGAAGTGCAAAATACGACAATGGGGTCTCCAGACAATTGAATAGGTTTATGGGGGGTAGTGTGGGGGATTCTGCTTGCTAAGCTCAACTAACGTGTGTCTTCTTTATAAGTGCTATTAAAAGATTAAAATTGGCATAAAGGTGCTAAATAAGACAGGGAGACAAGTATGAACATCAGTCTATAAGGCAGACGACTAGGAGAATATTGCTAAATTATAACAATGGCAGTATATGGTATTCAACAGATAGATAGATAGATAGATAGATAGATAGATAGATAGATAGATAGATAGATAGATAGATAGATAGATAGATAGATAGATAGATAGAGTGATTCCGGAAAGTATTCACAGCGTATCACTTTTTCCACATTTTGTTATGTTACAGCCTTATTCCAAAATTGATTAAATTCATTTTCTTCCTCAGAATTCTACACACAACACCCCATAATGACAACGTGAAAAAAGTTTACTTGAGGTTTTTGCAAATTTATTAAAAATAAAAAAACTGAGAAATCCCATGTACATAAGTATTCACAGCCTTTGCTCAATACTTTGTCGATGCACCTTTGGCAGCAATTACAGCCTCAAGTCTTGTTGAATATGATGCCACAAGCTTGGCACACCTATCCTTGGCCAGTTTCGCCCATTCCTCTTTGCAGCACCTCTCAAGCTCCATCAGGTTGGATGGGAAGCGTCGGTGCACAGCCATTTTAAGATCTCTCCAGAGATGTTCAATCGGATTCAAGTCTGGGCTCTGGCTGGGCCACTCAAGGACATTCACAGAGTTGTCCTGAAGCCACTCCTTTGATATCTTGGCTGTGTGCTTAGGGTCGTTGACCTGCTGAAAGATGAACCGTCGCCCCAGTCTGAGGTCAAGAGCGCTCTGGAGCAGGTTTTCATCCAGGATGTCTCTGTACATTGCTGCAGTCATCTTTCCCTTTATCCTGACTAGTCTGCCAGTCCCTGCCGCTGAAAAACATCCCCACAGCATGATGCTGCCACCACCATGCTTCACTGTAGGGATGGTGCCTGGTTTCCTCCAAACGTGATGCCTTGCATTCACACCAAAGAGTTCAATCTTTGTCTCATCAGACCAGAGAATTTTCTTTCTCATGGCCTGAGAGTCCTTCGGGTGCCTTTTGGCAAACTCCAGGCGGGCTGCCATGTGCCTTTTAGTAAGGAGTGGCTTCCGTCTGGCCACTCTACCATACAGGCCTGATTGGTGGATTGCTGCAGAGATGGTTGTCCTTCTGGAAGGTTCTCCTCTCTCCACAGAGACTCCAGGTGGACTCCAATTAAGCTGCAGAAACATCTCAAGGATGATCAGGGGAAACAGGATGCACCTGAGCTCAATTTTGAGCTTCATGGCAAAGGCTGTGAATATTTATGTACATGTGCTTTCTCAATTTTTTTATTTTTAATAAATTTGCAAAAATCTCAAGTAAACATTTTTCACGTTGTCATTATGGGGTGTTGTGTGTGGAATTCTGAGGAAAAAAATGAATTTAATCCATTTTTCAATAAGGCTGTAACATAAGAAAATGTGGAAAAATTGATGCGCTGTGAATACTTTCTGGATGCACTGTAGATAGATAGATAGATCTAAGACAGGTAATCAAGTAAATTAAAAAAAGTTATTTCAAACCTCTTGCCCTACGTGTACATTCTGTTCTTTTCTTTAGTATCCTTGAGTGTCTCAGCCTCTCTTGATCATTGTATTAACCTGACCATTTGGGCAGTTCAGCTCAGCCCCTTTACATGTAAAGCCATTAGCAATGACTTCCTCCTGTCATGATCAGGGCAGAATTTTAGTTCCTAGCAACAACAACAACAACATTTATTTATATAGAACATTTTCATACAAAAAGTAGCTCAAAGTACTTTGCATAGTAAAGAAAAGAAAAATAAAAGACAAAATAAGAAATTAAAATAAGACAACAGTAGTTAACATAGAAAAGGAGTAAGGTCCGATGGCCAGGGTGGACAGAAAAATAAAAAAAAAACTCCAGAAAGCTGGAGAAAAAAATAAAATCTGTAGGGGTTCCAGGCCACGAGACCACCCAGTCCCCTCTGGGCATTCTACCTAACAAAAATGAAATAGTCCTCTTTGTAGTTAGGGTTCTCACGGAGTCACTTGATGCTGATGGTCATACAGACTTCTGGCTTTTAATCCATCCATCATTGTTGGAACATCATGGTACTTTGAGTAGCCACCACCAAAAGGACACTGGAAAAGGAAACAGAAGAGAGAGTAGGGGTTAGTACAGATTTTAGAGCCACCATGAATAGTTATTATAATGAATTGGATATACAGAGTATCAGGATTAAATTACAGTGAAGTTATGAGAAGGCCATGTTAAAATAATGTGTTTTCAGTAGTTTTTTAAAGTGCTCCACTGTATTAGCCTGGTGAATTCCTACTGGCAGGCTATTCCAGATTTTAGGTGCATAACAGCAGAAGGCTGCCTCACCACTTCTTTTAAGTTTTGCTCTTGAAATTCTAAGGAGACACACAGTTGAGGATCTGAGGTTACGATTTGGAATATAAGACGTCAGACATCCCGATATATAAGATGGGGCGAGATTATTTAAGGCTTTATAAACCATAAGCAGAACTTTAAAGTCAATCCTGAATGACACAGGTAACCGGTGTAGTGACATCAAAACTGGAGAGATGTGCTCGGATTTTCTTTTCCTGGTAAGGATTCTAGCAGCTGCATTCTGTACTAGTTGCAAACGATTTATGTCTTTTTTGGGTAGTCCTGAGAGGAGTGCGTTACAATAATCTAGTCGACTGAAAACAAACGCGTGAACTAATTTCTCTGCATTTTCAGAGATGATGAAACCTGAAAAGACCTGAAATGAAGGGACTGTGTTAAAAAAATGCTTTAGTTGCCTCACATTTTTATGCAATCGTTATGTTCACCCCACTGAATTAAAGCTGAAAGTCTGCACTTCAACTGCATCGGAGTTGTTTCATTTAAAATTCATTGTGGTAATGTACAGAACCAAAATTAGAAAAAAGTTGTCTCTGTCCAAATATTTATGGACCTAACTCTATCTATCTATCTATCTATCTATCTATCTATCTATCTATCTATCTATCTATCTATCTATCTATCTATCTGTTATATAGTGCCTTTCACATCTGTCTATCTATTGTGAGACTTGCCCGGACACCACCAGACGGACACCGCATCTTTATCAAAGACATGTTTTATTTTCTGCTCTTCTCCACACAATTCAACTCAGTCCTGCACACAACACTGTGCTTCTTGCCCCAATCACCGTTACGCCGGGCCTTTCTCTGTCCGTGGGCCACCTGTCCTATCTCTCCAGGAGCTTCGTCCTGCTCCTGCTCCCGACTCCAGCTCACTGAGAGGATGGAGGTGGCCCCTTTTATCTTCACCCGGATGAGCTCCAGGTGCTCTGCCTAACGTCACATCCTGGTGTGGCGGAAGTGTCAGGGGAGCACCCGGAAGCACTCCGGGTGTCCCTGGAAGGATCATGTCCATGGGTGTGGCGGAAGTAAATACGTCCTGGGCTCCACAAGGCTCAGGGCGCCCCCTGGCGGTGGATACTGGCCCTAATGGGCTTGAGCCTCCCTGCTCCCTCTCCGTGGGCCTCTTCCAATCCAGGGCGGCTGCCCCCAAGTGGCCCGGAGGATGAATACGCCACAACCTGGTCCTTCCAGGCGTCCCGGCCGGGTCTGACCCCCAGCCTCGTACGATACTATCTATCTATCTATCTATCTATCTATCTATCTATCTATCTATCTATCTATCTATCTATCTATCTATCTATCTATCTATCTATCTATCTATCTATCTATCTATCTATCTATCTATTATATAGTGCCTTTCACATCTATCTATCTATCTATCTATCTATCTATCTATCTATCTATCTATCTATCTATCTATCTATCTATCTATCTATCTATCTATCTATCTATCTAATCTACTCAGTAGTTTTAGGCATGAAGAGGTTAAATATAATTAGTGAGGCACTTTGTAGGGATGGCATTTGCGTTGTCTTTAAGACACTAATGACAGAAATTGCCCTTAAGCCTGTGTGTCAAAGCCAAGGAATGTGCTCAGTGTACAATGGATTTCGTCTTTTTCGCTGTTTACTAGAAAAATGCAGTGTGTATATTGTTGCTTTTGCATTATCTGATGGATTACACATGGAGTTAGTAAAGACTTCTCCAGCCTTGCAAAGCTCATGGGCAGTTAAGTCACATCCTCTCCCATCCCGTTGCAGTTTACTTCTATGGTTCAACCTTACTTATAAATAAAAATAAAACAGGCAATAGCTTCACTTCTTCAGGCTTTCCATGTTGTATATGAAACTGAGGGATGATTTTGTCAAACTTAAGGAACATCCCTGTAGCACAGACAGGTATCTGTTGCTTTTGATGGGTGGTCTAGTGATGTCACCATCCCTTTTACAAATTACATTAAAAACTTGCAGGCTGCCTGTCTTGCTTAGGTTCCTCCAGCCAAAGACGTGTATGCTGGGTTAATTGGCAGTTGTAAGTAAGCCACTCTGAGTGAGTGTGGGTGTAAAAGTAGCTGTGATGAGATAACCCAACTAACCTTATCAGGATATGCTTCTGATCTGAACAATCTGTCCATCAGTTAGTTTCTTCTTATATACTGCTCAAAAAAGTTAAAGGAACACTTTTTAATCAGAGTATAGCATCAAGTCAATGAACGTTGTGGGCTATTGATCTGGTCAGTTAAGTATCAGAGGGAGTTGTTAATCAGTTTCAGCTGCTTTGGTGTTAATGAAATGAACAAGAGGTGCACTAGAGAGGAAACAATGAGATAAGCATAAAAAAACTGGAATGAATGGTTTAACAGGTGGAGGGAGGCCGCTGGCATTTTCCCTCCTTATCTGTTTTTTTTCACTCGTTTTGCATTTGGCTACAGTCAGTGTCACTACTGGTAGCACGAGGCCTTACCTGGACCCTACAGAGGTGGCACAGGTAGTCCAGTTTTTCCAGGATGGCACATCAATACATACCACTGCCAGAAGGTTTGCCGTGTCTCCCAGCACAGTCTCAAGGGCATGGAGGAGATTCCAGGAGACAGATAGTTACTCTAGGAGAGCTGGACAGGGCCACTCAAAAGAAGGTCCTTAAATCAACAGCAGGACTGACTGATATCTGGTCCTTTGGGCAAGGATGAGCACTGCCAGAGCCTACAAAATGACCTCCAGCAGGCAGGCCACTGGTGTGAATGTCTCTGACCAAACAATCAGAAACAGACTTCATGAGGGTGGCCTGAGGGCCCGACGTCCTCTAGTGGGCACTGTGCTCACAACCCGGCACTGTGGAGCTCGACTGGCATTTGCCATAGAATACCAGAATTGGCAGGTCAACCACTGGCACCCTGTGCTTTTCACAGTTGAGAGCAGGATCACCCTAAGCACAAGTGGCAGACATGAAAGGGTCTGGAGAAGCCATGGAGAACGTTATGCTATCTGTTAACATCGTTCAGCCTGATCGGTTTGGTGATGGTCTGGGTAGGCATATCCATGGAGGGACACACAGACCTCTATAGGCTAGACAACGGCACCTTGACTGCCATTAGGTATCGGGATGAAATCCTTGGACCCCATTGTCAGACCCTATGCTGGTGCAGCGGCTCCTGGGTTCCTCCTGGTGCATGACAATACCCAGCCTCATCTGGCAAGAAGATGAAGGAATTGATACCATTGACTGGCCCCCACACTCACTCGCCTGACCTCAATCCAACAGAACACCTCTGGGTGGGACATTATGTTTGGGTTGATCCGATGCCACCAGGTTGCACCTCACACTGTCCAGGAGCTCAGTGATGCCCATGTCCAGATCTGGGAGGAGATCCCCCAGGACACCATCCGTCATCTCATTAGGACGTGGTCAGGCATGCATACAAGTGGGGGTTGCATAAAAACTACTGAGTACGATTTGGAGTTGCTGCATTGAAATTTCAGCAAAATGGATTCACCTGCCTGCCTACCACATCATTTTTTCACTTTGATTTTCGGGGGGTCTTTGAATTTAGTCCTCTGTAGGTTCATCATTTTCATTTCCATCCTTTCGTTCCTAACACATCATTATATCATATCAGTCCATAGCAGTAGAGATAGCCAGCAGGATTGTTGTTCCCCATTGAGATCAGATGTGTTTTCAAAGTGCTCCTTTAATTTTGTTTGAGCAGTTTATACAGTATATTGCCCTTTATATCTATCAGTGTTATACAGTGCATTTGTCCACAAAGTACCCAAGCAGGAATTTGAGCCAGAGATTATGAAACTCTTAATTATCCATGCTATGTAATGTCCCACCATTACTGTACTCTGTGAGGTGGATTATTCTAAAATTAAAAGGTTCCAATAACTGTCTCTAATAAGGATTAGATGGAAATATTACAGTGTATTTTCTTTTCTATTTTTTTGGGCTTTTTCTATCTATCTATCTATCTATCTATCTATCTATCTATCTATCTATCTATCTATCTATCTATCTATCTATTATATAGTGCCTTTCATATCTATCTATCTATTATATAGTGCCTTTCATAGCTATCTATCTATCTTTTATATAGTGCCTTTCAAATCTATCTATCTATCTATTATATAGTGCCTTTCAAATCTATCATATAGTGCCTTTCATATCTATCTATCTATCTGTCTATCTATCATACAGTGCCTTTCATATCTATCTATCTATCTATCATATACTGCCTTTCATATCTATCATATAGTGCCTTTCAAATCTATCTATCTGTTATATAGTGGCTTTTCTATCTATCTATCTATCATATAGTGCCTTTCACATCTATCTATCTATCTATCTATCTATCTATCTATCTATCTATCTATCTATCTATCTATCTATCTGTTATATAGTGGCTTATCTATCTATCTATCTATCTATCATATAGTGTCTTTCATATCTATCTATCTATCTATCTATCTATCTATCTATCTATCTATCTATCTATCTATCTATCTATCTCTGTTTTTATCTTGCTTTGCCTTTGTTTAAACTTTTTATGTTGCACTTTGAGATTTACTGCTAATGTAAAGTGCCCCAATAAATCAAATGCATTATTATTATTATTATTATATCTATTATATAGTGCCTTTCACATCTATCTATCTATCTATCTATTATACTGTATAGTGCCTTTCTGTCTGTCCAAGATGAATGTGGCCCAGTCACAGTTTCTGTCAGCTGTCCAAGCGTCATGTGCTCCTTTTTCTCTTCTTCACTGGTGTCTGCGTTGGCCACAGTTACTTTAACATACTTAGTCACAGTTGAGACATTATTATGTAGTTCAAAGGTCGCAGATCAGTCTTCTGCTTAATGGCCTTGGTCACAAGTGAGTGGTCTTGTCAGCTGAAAGGTCGTGGGTTGCTGTCTGCTGTGGTCTGTTGTTCGACTGACACAGTTCTAACTCACCCTTGAATTCTTTCCATTTTTTTTTTTTTTTGCATTAGTGTGCTTTCTATTTGCTTTTTTGGCCTCACACTCTTTTCATTGCTTTCTCCTTTTGAAAGTCAAAAAGGAATGCTGCCCTGGGACATTTTGTATTGCAGAAGGGTATGACTCAGAATGGCTCACAGAGTCATAACAGCTGGATGAGCAGGTTTTAATTCATTTCTCTTTTAAATGAAAATAATAGGAAATAGCAAAACCATTCATCAATATTTTTTTATTCAGTGCCCTTCTTAGAATTCACCATCATAAAGTACTTTATAATGCAAACACGTGTGCAATGCAAAGTCACAAGATGAAGTTCAGTATGGGATGATTTAATAAGTAATAAACTAAAAGGCCACCAACTTTGACAAGCCTATGTAAGAAAATACTAATGGAATATTTCACCTAAAAGGTTATTTTTTTAAATACATTACTTAACTCGTGTACTTTGAAATGGTGGCCAAGAAAAAATTATTAATCTCATGTTTTCATGCAGAACAAAGATAAAACATTTCTGATATAAATATCATCCATGGAGGGATGAGCAAAACAGCTGAAATGTGGAGCAAAGCTCAATAAAAATGTATAATTGTGTTAAACAGAATTGGTGAAGATTTATATTTTGTACTATTTTTAGTGTCTGTTGTGTGTGTTTATGGATTTTCAGCTAATCCTTTTAGTTTTTTTATGTTTTCCAATAATAATAATAATAATAATCCATCCATCCATCCATTTTCCAACCCGCTGAATCCGAACACAGGGTCACGGGGGTCTGCCGGAGCCAATCCCAGCCAACACAGGGCACAAAGCAGGAAACAATCCTGGGCAGGGTGCCAACCCACCACAGAATAATAATAATCATTAATATTATTATTATTACTATTTACTATTTAGCTGCAGACCAGTGAAGTCCTGCAATTTATTTTTGAAACCTGTTCAATTGTGTTGTTGCTTCATTACAATTACTTTACAATAAACTGACACAGGCATTGAAAATATAAAAACTAATAAGAACATCTAATGCTTGCAAAACAAAGTTAGTATTCTTAAGAATACAAACCTGAAGGAATTCATTTTGGTCCGTTTCCGTATCGTATTCCTGTGGTCAACTCTTTTAAGCTTCTACAAGGATTTGCTAAACTCTTCTTGGCTGTATTTTGCTCTTTCCTGGCCCATAAGGGGTGTCTCAGGACCCCAAACCACAGACACAACTGGACCAGAGACAGTCCAGGGCCTCATATATGAAGCTTGCGTACACACAAAAAAGAGGCTTAAAATGTACATACAGTACGAAACTTCCCATGCAAATGTCAGGATTTTTAAAAGAAAATTTGACTGGAAAATGTGCGTATAATTACAGCAACTCTGAGCCATGCGTATGCAACATTTCAGAGAAACTGGGAAATGACGACACCATTGATCGAGTAGGGAAAGGCAGCCAAACGAGATAAATCCCGACTCACACATAATAATTCAACGAGCCGTTATCATAATGCGTGTTGATGTGGCAAACATTTTAAAGCTCAAAAGTGATGAATATGACAGATAGACTATATTTTAGTTCCCATTAAAGAGGACCAATGATGCGTATTTGCATTACTAAAGTATTTTTTTTGTCAGTTTTGCCTACCTGTTATCATTTCTCAGGGAACTGGCCAACAGGTCAGCCGAGCTTCACTCCATCACGGCCACTGTGCTCGATGCCTTTAACTGACTGACGAAGTACTGCATCCAGTTTCACATGGTGTAGGTGCAACATGCATACTGTATGACATAACTTGTTGTTACCGACATGACCAGCCAATTTGCAGATGAGGCCTCACCAGTGTGTTATAAAGCTTGAGCAAAGGTCCCTTGGGCTTGTACTGCACACATCAAGGCGCTATATAACCTGGCATTCTGTTAGTCTTCTTAATGGCTTCTGAACACTGTCTGGCAGTTAATAGTGTCAAGTCCACTATGACCCCTAAATCCTTCTCATAAGAGGTACTCTCGACTTTCAATCCTCCCATTGTGTATTCAAACCTCACACTTTTACTTCCTACTTGTAATTCTTTATATTTATAAATGCAAATAATTTTTTGTATATGAGATAGACAGATATGAAAGGTACTATATATTAGATAGATAGATAGATAGATATGAAAGGTACTATATATTAGATAGATAGATAGATAGATAGATAGATAGATAGATAGATAGATAGATAGATAGATAGATAGATAGATAGATAGATAGATAGATAGATAGATATGAAAGGTACTATATAATAGATAGATAGATAGATAGATAGATAGATAGATAGATAGATAGATAGATAGATAGATAGATAGATAGATAGATAGATATGAAAGGTACTATATATAATAGATAGATAGATAGATAGATAGATAGATAGATAGATAGATAGATAGATAGATAGATAGATAGATAGATAGATAGATAGATAGATATGAAAGGTACTATTATAGATAGATAGATAGATAGATAGATAGATAGATAGATAGATAGATAGATAGATAGATAGATAGATAGATAGATATGAAAGGTACTATATAATAGATAGATATAGATATAGATAGATATGAAAGGTACTATATTATAGATATAGATATAGAGATAGAGATAGAGATAGAGATAGATATAGATATAGAGATAGAGAGATAGATAGATAGATAGATAGATAGATAGATAGATAGATAGATAGATAGATAGATAGATAGATAGATAGATAGATAGATAGATAGATAGATAGATAGATAGATAGACATTGTAATGGATAGCATACATGGATTGACATTGAATAAGGATCCTTACCCTGCAAAGAAAGGACTGGGGGAGATGAGCACTGCTCAATATTTTCTACCCCAATATGCAGCCTCTTTGAGTTAGGATCCCCACGTAGACATCCTCAGGCCATGCTGGAACCTGTAGTCCCATGATTCAGCGCTGTTGGGGTCCTTAGGGGCTGCCAGGGGGAGCTGAATGAATCAGCAATCCCTACTTTGTGGGACATCTGATTGACCCGGAAGTACTTCCATCAGGCTATGCCCTAGCACAGGAAGTACTCCCGGGTCCACGATAAAAGAGACCACTCGACCTCATCCAGGTGAGTGGGAGTCAGGTGAAAGAAGAACAAGGTTCGTCTGGGAGTGGTGGAAGTTAGGAAAGACAGAGAAGAATTATGTTGTGCTGCATTTACAAGATATTTTGTTACAAAATAAACCTTTTATCATAACAGGACTTGTGTCTGTGAGGTTGTGTCTGGTATTTGGGATGCTACAATGTCCCCTGGTGGTCACAATAGATAGACAGGTAGAAATTTGCATTTACTGACATTAAATCTCATCTGCCACAAATCTGCCCGTACCTGTATGCTGTCCAGGTCCCTCTGTAATAATTCAACAGATTGTTGATTCTCTGACAGTCCACCTAATGTGGTATCATCTGCAAACTTAACCAGCTTGTTATTTATATTCCTATGCACATCATTTCTATATACAGTTTGTACTTTCGGTTTTGACCCTCTTGTTCTGTCATCTATGATTTTTGTCTCTGGGCTTTGTTTTTTTTTGTCTTCTGCCTTTCTTTTGTTTTTTTACGCACATCTCTCTGTTTTGTTCAAAAAGTTTATCTACCAGTTTGCTGACCGAACAATGAGGAAAGATTAAAAAAGCTGAACCCAGAGACAGAGTTGAGAACTCGTTAAGCGTAAATTTCACACAAAAATTAGGACGTTTTTCTTCACACAGAGAACCCCAGACACATGGAATATGTGACCAAGTAGTTTGTTGGTCAGTAGGACTTTAGGGACCCTCAAAACTCTTGCAAGAATTAGGTGGAGAGGACTGCAGAGCTTAAAGGACTTTCTAATGTTCTTAGCGATCTTTCCATATCTAGCCAGGTTAGCCAGTTGCCCCCAAACCTTTTTCTTCCACTCATCATAGTCCTGGACATCTTTAGATGCAACAACCCATTCTGTTTCTATCGTCCAGCACCTGCCTCCAACCACATCACACAGTCACCTGAGAAGCCTAAAATGGATGGAAGCCATCAATAACAGGACTAAATCATTTTCACTTGATTTCTGGTCATACACGTACCTCAAATCGGCCTCTCCTAACATGGATTCATTTTCTCAGTAGAGGGATGTTGTGAGCTTATGAGGGCGTTTTTGTGCCTTAAAATGAGCAACGGAGTAATCTTTAAATATTGCCTGATGACTCTGGCTGGGTGACAAGCCATTTTGCTGGCTTTGCTGTAACTTCTTGCATGAGAAATTCCACAGCTGCCGTAACGAAAATGAACATTCCTATTAAAAAGCCACTAACATCTGCGGAACAGGATTTGCTAAAGACACAGACAGTTGAGTTTTGTCATTTAAGATGCCACTGTGTAACATTTTAATTCTGTGTGGTTTGAGAGAGATGAATAACTTATCTTTCTGCTATCCTGGCAGCACAGGACTAAAGGCGGGATGCAGCATCGGAAGGTATGCCAGTCCATCTCATACTCACCTATGACTCGCTCACGCTCGATGGATTTAAAGTGGCTATGGGGAGTGGGAGGAAACTAGAAAATAAAAATCAACAGAGAAACAGTGAGAATGTGCAAACTTCACTTGAGGTATGAGCATGAATGGCAATAACACCCACTTCTCTGGAGTTATGAGGCAGCTACACTTTCCACTGTGCCACAATGGACCCCAAGCCAAGCAGTCTGAATGACTATAGACCTGTAGCACTCACCTCTATTCCAAATCCAATGAAAACCATTAATGAGAGTGACAAAGCCCATTTAAGATGACCACCAGTTTGCTTATCTGTGCAAACAGACATATGGAAGATACTCTGCTGGTTATCCTATGCCAAACCTACTACGCTTTTCTCTGGGGGTCTAGTTCTTATGGCAGAGTACTTATTTCTGGAATTTCTTCTGTCTTTAATACCATCCAGTCTGACATAATGATTGAGAAATGGAACGGTATGTATGTTGACCCATTATTGTATTAACTCTTTTAGGGCCGATGTCGACTTTTGTCAAAAGGAGGAGTTGACAATGGTAATTGACAGTAAACTGTGACAAAACCAACCGTTATGTTTCAGTTGGACTCTTGTTGCTAGAAGGAAAGTTAGATTCATTGGTTTGACCGAGATTTCCTGCGCTCGCGTGAGTAGCAAGGCGCAAACAACGGCAAAAATGGCACTGACATTTGGCAAGAGATTAAAGTGAATGCGCTGTGGCGGGCGTTCTACATATATTCCGGAGGAGCAACCATGGGCGTCTCAATACCTCCCCTGGGACGTTTTGTGGCAGCCTCCCTGGCTGACGTTGGTGCCTCAGTTTCCTGCAGGGCTCCATGGGAGATGGAGTTCTCCACAGCCCTGTTGGGATCTGGGGTGGCTGCCAGGGGCCTCTGCATGGGTCCCTGAGCCAGCCTGGACACTATACAGAAGTGCAATTTGAAAACTGTGATCAAGCACCTGGAGCACTTCCGGGTGGGCTATAAAAAGGGCCAACGACCACCACTCAGCAGACAGAATTGTGAGGAAGAGGATGAGGTTGCCTAGGAGGAGTGGTGATACCAGAGGAAGGATTGTGTTGTGTGTATTAAGTGCTTTTGGGACCGTGTTGTGGCTGGAGGGTTCACGGGGAAGACGTGCCCTCCAGCTGAAGAAAAATAAAAGTCTTGTTGTGTTTGACACGTGCCTCTGTGTAAGTCTGTGCTGGGTCGGGTGCTATAGAGCGTCTTTATCACAGCGTAAAGTAAAATACTCCGTGGATGACGTTTTGTCTATTATCTCTGAACTGGACTATGACTTGTCAGACTCAGATTTTGATACAAGTGATTCAAAACGAGTGTCAGGTTCCAGCTTCAGCTGACTTGTCCCCAGCTAATCGTTGTACTGACAATGTATGCCAGGGAGGACTGCCACTTAACAATGATAAGAGGTAGAAACCAGATTGCAATGCACTGCAACTCTGCCCCAGCCACACAAAGACAGTCTGTCAGCAAGCCTGCCGCACATTCTTGGCAAACTGGCAGCCACAGCATGCAGCAACAGACGTCTTATGTTGATTTCTGTGTGAAACCATTGCTTTTCAGAAACTATGTTTTTTGAAATAATATTCACCCCTCAAAGAGTTAAATCGTTCGCAGACTGTCAAAATACAGGACACTTTTTCAGAAGTCATCCTCGCAAATCCAGGTGCCCGTCAAGTATGAGTTTTATCTCCATTACCATTTATTCTACACAAGTGACCTCAGACAGCACTAAGTCTAAGTTTGCTGAGGACCCCATGCTGATGGGACGCATATCTGGAGAGGATGAAAGCCGCGACTTCAGCTGTTTAGTAAACCGGTATAATAAGAACATCATTACTCTGAAGGTCAAAAAGACTAAAGAAATGAGATTTGACTGCAACCAGAATTAGAAAAGAACACAAGTGCCCCTTGCTGGAGACATTGACTTTAAAAGACAGAAATCTGTATGATCACTTAACATTGTTCTGTTGGAGGAGGTAGAAATAATGACTGAATATACAGTAAATACTGTACTTAGGAACTCTCCTAGATAATAATCTTAATTGGAATATTACTACAAAATAACATCTACTCCAAACGCAATCAGTGCTTATTTCTCCTCCATAATCCCAGACTATTTAAAATGGATGAGGACCACATGTTGTCCTTTAATCACAGTGTGATTCAGTCTGTCATCACTTTCAACTTCATTACCTGGTTTAGGGGTCTGAAATATCAACACTGAAATATCAACTAAGTTACCTGACATGACAGTTGCAGCATTTCACATTTTTATTTATTTCATCCAAGAGCACATGGAGCATGAGAAAGGTGCTATATAAATAAAATGTATTGTGATTATGATGATGATGATGATTATTATCTACTCTATATATCCTCTTTAATAAAATCCCTGTGTGCGTCCAGGTGTCCGTGTGTGTGTGTGTCTTCTGGTGAAGTGCGCATGCGCGGGGCACGGTGCAATGCGCGATATTACTGTCAGAGAAAGTTGGAGGCGTTTTACGGAAATACAAACCAGTATTACTGCAAGAGGAAATTAAAGGTACACAATACAGTGACGCATATTACAGCCACATACAAGCCAGTATTACTGTCAGAGGAGATTAAAGGCATATTACCGACGCGCACGCCTGTATTACCGCCAGAGAAAATTAAAGGTATATTATGGACGTACAAGCCAGCGAACGTACAAGACGGTATTTCTGTCACAGAAAATTAAAGACACACAATACACGGCGGCAGCCCACGAAGAACGGTCAGCTCAGCAAGTAAACATCAACAAAAGAAAGGCTGAAAGAAAGAAAAATACGACCAACAAACAGAATGACGTCAAAGTCCCTTGCCATTTAATATAGACTGTTCCGACTAATGTTTATGCACTACTGTTCTAGCGCCCGTTATTGTAACGGGCGTAATGACTAGTATATATATAAAATCCTAAACCTAAAAGTGCAACGATTTTATGTGACATTTTTATGTCACGTGTTTTGTCACGCTTTACATCAGGCTTATTTAAAAACCTACATATATATGTTTGGTATCATTCTTTTCAGAATTTATTGAACTTTAATGTGATGTTGCTAGATTTTCAGATTCTTATTCCGTTTTTAAATTATAAACTAAAATATCAAGAAAGTTGTGGTTTTTGTCAGTTAAAACGAATGGATCGTTTATTTAGTCTTTAATAAATATTCATCGAGCATAGTGGACCTCAGTTTAACAGGAATACTCCAATCAGTAAGAGAGTAAATATTTTATTCTCATTTCATGAATTTTACTCCATTAAATAATAATTAATTTTTCTTTTACATATTTATAGAATTTTGTGATTTTGAATCCAATAAATAATAATTTTTCTTTTGTACATTTACAGATTTTATTAATAAGATGGCCACAACTGGGGGTTGGGTGCCAAAGGCACCAGGGGGGCTTGCCCTCCTAGTTATTACTATTTTTCTTCTTATTATTATTATTATTATTATTAAGAGTCAATTATCACATTTTGGTTTATTAAATAGTTTTAAGTCATATTCAGAAACAATGGCGATAATAGAATGCAATTCCACGTGTTAGTAGACTCCGTGAAATCCGTGCTTTTAATCAACACTTTACAAAGGAGTTAAAGATGGAGCACAAAGAGGCCTGTGATGGCCCAGTGGCTTTTGTGCACAGCAGACTGCAATTCAAGTGACGTGAAAATGGCATCGACTGATGTGTGTTAGTGCTGGAGGGTCTGCATTGTTATTTAACTTTCCTTTAACATAACATTTTGCAAGTATACTTGTAACGGCCGACCCCTTTTACCCAGCCGGCAGCTACACTCCCAAGACCTGTGGCTTGGATAATTGACTGAGAAATAATCTTACTATGAAGCCGTACTTCTTACCAATTAAACTTTTCCCCCACAATCGACGGTGAAAAATATAAGCACACAAAAACAGGATGTAAAATTTAAACGGATTATACAGTATGTATTAAGTGAAATGACATGCAAAAAACAGAAACATAAATATATAAATATCCCTCCACCCCAGCAATAACAAGACACCACCAAATATATATATATATATATATACACAACAAAAACCCTCCCTTGTCCCTGTAACAAATAAACACACAACACAAATAACAACAATGAATGATAAACTGAAAATGAATGAGAACGTGAGTCCGGTAATAAAGAAACTGTCCTGAAAGCGGATGACTGAATTAGTGAAATTGCGTTGTTTGATTCTCCCCGGAAAAAATGGAACAGCCTCACCGTGAATCCTCGTGTGTGTGTGGTGGATGATTAAGTCCTACCCCGGGGTCTCTCGTGGTAAGGTCCTTGAAGTAAATCCGGCTGATGGAAAAACAAACTGGATGGATAAGCGCGATATGAAAAACAACAGGTACAGTGTGGTCGTGATTGTGAAAAAAAATCTCCTTCTCTCCTCCCTCTTCCTTCTCCTCCTGCTGGCTTATATAGTCCTGTGACGGCTGGGATTGATTGATTGTAAACAGGGGTTTTCCAGGTTTGCGGCTGTGGTCTCCTTCCATCATCCGTCCCCCTTTACGGGGACGGCATTAACTGATGCACATAAACGGTAAACGGGACAATGAAACGAGACGCACTCAGTACTGACATTTAACACTAACTATGTGGCCCCGCTACATACTCAATAGGTGGAATCTAATTATTATCAAATAATAATATCTATTAATACAAAAAGACCAATACTAAAAAAGTAGTATGAATATTAGCCTATGAAAGGAGAAAAGCAACTAAAATAAGTTCCTCATCTATCTACTAATATTAGTTAAAACTCTATATATTAATTTGTTAAAATTATATAAATAAGTAAGAACTTGATTTATTGCAAAACAGGAATGCTCAAGGTGACAATTATCTTAAAGATCTGAATTCCAGTCTGAAGATACACGGAAGTACAAGCAGATGTACAGGAACAGATAAGCTGTAATGCATGCTCAGTCTGTTGCACATTTTACCCCTAAGTACTGTATATACTTGCGTTTAAGTTCTTCCGCGAATAAGTCAGGGCTTGATGTTACCATATAATTTCAAGTATTTTATAATGTCGGTCATATAAGTCGAATGCGGAAAACTCATGCTATTGTTCCAAGAGATTATGATATGCTAACACCCACCTGAGAGAGTAACCACAGAGCACACTGCCTTTTTTTTCTATGTATTATGCCTACGTGACCACACGGTAATCCCCAAACTATTCTGAAGTTACAATTGCATTGTTTTGTGTTTTTTGTATCTCACACCCTCATACACTTTCATTGTAAGAGCATCCCTTATCTACGATGGATCGTTCGATCACAAGAAAATATGAAGCTGGTTTTAAATTAAAAGTCATTGAAGTGGCGAAAGAAATTGGTAACTGCGCTGCTGCAACAAAATTCGATGTGTCTGAGAAACTGATGCGAGATTGGAGGAGGTGAGATGTAAAAAAAAATAAATGTCGTATTTTTGAATGGGTGTACAAGTCGGGGTCTGATTTTATGATCGATTTTTCGGGTTTCAAGACCTGACTTATACACGAGTATATATGGTAATCAAAATGATAATCCTGCCCAGCGGCTTCGATCTTCTGCTCACAGATCAACAGCAGTTCCATTTCTACACCCATCCTGTGTTTTTATCGTTTAGGACAGCTGGGCCATTCACATGTTATTAATGAGTTCAAACACCATTTAGTTGCAGAGTTGATAAAGTCGGTTCTTTACAATAATAATCTGCAGATAAAATTAGATAAATCAATTCAGTCTTATATGTACTTACATAATTGCTTTCCCCTTTATGTTTTTTTCCAGAGAAGTGACTTTAAATTTTTGTACTTCTACGGTTAACTTACCAAAAGCAGCAGTAGATGGGTAATGCTATACAGTATGAGCAGTTCGATTCCTGTTGTCTCCCCAGCACCTTGCATTGGGCAACCAAACGGCTCTCAGACAAGTAAAAGAGAAAAATCTACAAAATATATAAGTTCAAGTAATATGCTGATAAAATTGAAACAGTAAACTAATTTGTAGTTGAAGTTGCACAAAATGCAAAACCTTCTCTGTTTAAAGATGGACGATTTTGCAAATTTGCCAATGCTTTTCAATGGGAGATTTTCAAAATTTTTAAACTTTGTATAGCTCAATCTGTTTGGCATATGTCAAAGAAAATCAAAATATTTTGACAAATTTCCTTGAAGAATAAGCATGCCATATTTCAACCAAGCTAATCCATGGGGGGCCAAGTTGTTTCATGTGGACAGTGTGGACACTTTTTGTGACTGAAGACAGAGAAGAAAATTAAAATTAGTAAAAACCTTTTTATTGATACATACCAGACAAGGGTAAAATGACAGAGAAACACAGTCCTAGGACACCGCGCTTCATCTGCCTCGAGCGCAGATGTCCTTGCTCTTTTATACCTTTCTAATCTCCTGATCGTTGACCACGTAAGCAATAAAAATAGCGTCCTGACTCATTGTATTTTTCCAATTTTGTAAAGTCATTACCCTAAAGGTATATTTTCTTGTCACACACATCATTAAAAGAAAACTTCCAGAAAGTATACATGCTTTTTGTCACGTACGCAAAACACAAACAAGTTTGATCATTCTGTTCTATTTTCTGTACTTACACACATACATTTTGTTCAATTACATCATTTTATGTTTTTACACTCCTCCCTTTTTGAACAAAATGATGTGGGCAATATAATTAAATTGAAATGGTTGATGAAGGGGAAGGGGGGGGAAAAGGGGATGGGGAGGAGAAAATGGAAGAAGCTATACGAGACATGTGCTCCTCGTGTAGCATATATGCCCTTTCCATAGAGGCGGTAAAGTACTTAGATAGAGATCACCACCCATCCTTGGGTAGCCTGAGAGGGTGCGGGTAACAGTCAACAGAAAAAATATTTTTAAGATAGCCATTTCTTGCAATGCGATGCGTGGATCCAGGCAGGCAGTCCTTCAACCTTCACGGCGTGTGGTGTGGACAGAAGAATTTGGAATGGTCCTCTCCACCTAGGCTGATGCCAGTGTTTCCTCCGAGTATCTCGAACCAGGATCCAGGTGCCCAAGGAAATTGGTAAATCCTTAGAAAGGGGGCTGGTCCTCCAGGCTTGATTAACCTGCTGGTGGATTTCCTTCAACGAGGTTCGCAAACCTGCAAGACTAGAGAGAAGATCATTGTCCACAGTATGCAAATTCACATTTCCTACAATCGTCCGGTCAGAATCTCAAACGGCGATAGTCCCAGTTGTCGGTGTGTCCGTCCCCTTAGTCCCATTAAAGCTAAGGGTAGTGCATCCGGCCATGATAAATTAGTTTGTTCACAAATTTTTGCGAGTTTAGCTTTTAAAGTGCCATTGCATCGTTCTACGATGCCTCCGCTTTGGGGATGGTATTTACAATAATGGTGCACATTAATTTGGAGCCAGGTGGTTAATTCATTTATAACGGAGTTCACAAAATGAGTGCCATTATCTGTTTGTAACTTTTGAGGGATACCCCATCTTGGAATAATCTCTTTAATTAGTGCTTTAGCTACTGTTTTGGCATCGTTGTGTTTTGAAGGGAAAGCCTCTACCCATCGGGAGAACACATCGACAATCACAAGACAATATCGGTACCCTTTAGACGGGGTTAGTTCAATGAAATCCATTTGGAGGTGTTCAAACGGACCCATTGGATTAGGGGTAACGGCGGGACTTACCTGGGTACCTTTTCCCACATTAAACTTTTGACATATTGCACAGCATCTGCAAAATTGCTCTGCATATGTAGAGAAACCTACAGCTTCCCAATGTTTTTCAACATCTCGAACCATGGCATCTCTACCTGCGTGATCGAGGCCATGGGCGATTTTTTGCCATTCCTGGGAAAGAGGCTTTTGGGAGAAAAGGTTTGTTAGTGTGTTTATGAGTCCAGACTCCATCAGAGAGGGACCCTTCTTTGGACCATTTTCTCCTTTCGATATCCGTGGCTGCACTCTGTAAAGAAATAATTTGATTATCAGGGTCCTGGTCATTTCTCTGTTGGAATAAAGAAATGGGTGTGTTATTATATGCAGCCTCTTTAGCAAAGTGGTCAGCTAATTCATTTCCTTTGCTAACAGGATCCTGTTTTCCTGTGTGAGCTATCATTTAACAATCGCTAGCTTCGATGGTTTGGTTATGGCTTCTAAAAGGGATTCGATCAATTTCTGATGTTGGATGGGTTTGCCAGTACTGGTCTTAAATCCCCTTAGTTTCCATAATGCTCCATGATCATGGCAGACTCCAAAAGCATACCTGGAATCCGTATAAATTGTTACGATCTTCCCTTCGGACAGCTGACATGCTCGAGTGAGTGCTACGAGTTCAGCTGCTTGTGCACTCAAGCTTGATGAAATTCGATTTGCTTCCAGCAGGCGGTCCCCTTGGACCACTGCGTAACTAGTTGAGATGTGAAGTTTTGGCTTGTACTAGGATAGAATGTACAGCGTGAGGCACTTTAACTGTTAGGGGACTCATGAGAACTACATCCGTGCTTGCTAATACAGCTTCTGTTGTTGCAGCCACAGCACGAAGAAACGGAGGAAGTGCTGCGGCCACTGGATCCAGTTTTTTTTAGAAAAATAAGCCACCGGTCTTTGTTTATCTCCATGTTGTTGCGTCAGTACTGCATTCATAAATCCCTGCTTTTCGTCCACGAACAAAGTGAATGGACGAGAACAGACAGACTTGGCTATTGCAATAGGTGCTTTGTGCGTGATATGTGAACACACCTAAAAAGCTTCAGAAGATTTCCAAACATACAGCTAAAGTTATTGGGGCTGACTTAGGGGTGGTCGATATGGCCAAAAATTTCTAGCACGATATAATAAAAATGATCATGGTTACTGTGTATATCATGGTATAATTTATGTACGTACTGTATACTTTTTAGACTTAATCCAGAATAGGTGCTTCTGTTAGTCCAGTTTTATAGGTTAACACTCGGTAGTTCTATTGTGATGTTTCTTTTCATGAGGAAAAGAAACAAATAAAGTAATAATAATAAATTTTATTTATGTTGTACCTTTCCCAGGCTCAAAGCACTTCAAAAAATTTCAGAACGAATAATTGGGAAAAGCAGAAAAAAAATCAAATTCACAACATTGGACATATATCAGCATAAAACACTAAATAAATGTGGGAAACACACAGATTTCAATTAGAGTAACCCACAATCAACCACAATAAAATACAAAAATACAAATACTACAAGAAAACCCTGCACAAGTAACAGAATTTGTAATACAAATGCAAATCATCCTGCGCACCTAAACACAGCGGTAAACTGAAAGTATGTCACAGCAAGTTAAATGCCCTCCTGAACAAATGAGTTTTAAGTTGTTCTTTAAAAAATGTATTCAATCAGCTAATTAATTTATATTCAAAATATCTTTATTGTTTAAAGTGAAAAAATAAATTTAATTGAACAAGAAATAAATATATTGCACATACCATTAAAAAGATGGAGAATCTTTGAAAGTATGAAAAAATGAAACACAATTAACAATAAAAATATTCAGGGCTAATTCTCCCAATTCCTTTGACTCCCTGTTGAACAAAAACAAGTGTAACTAGACTTTAATATTGCCTTTTAAAATATCTTTATGATCACAAAGAAAAATTCTATAAAGACAAACCAAAGAAAGTTTAGATCTCCATGGACTGAAAACTGCCTGAGCAAAAGCCGTCAAACTAAGCTCTACAATCAACCCTACTAATGAAAGACTTCACACTTGTCACACAACTGCTTTTCGAAATCCTGTTCCTACATAAATCAATATCGATAAACAATTATTTAAAAAGATAGTCTAAAGTATTAGGGTGTTGTACCGTGTTAGCCATTATGGATGTAGTGAGGAGTCAAGCAAAATGCCGCCTGTTATTGGCTAACTACAAAGATTACAATATGCAAGCTTTCAAGGCAACTCAGGTCCCTTCTTCAGGTGAGATGTAATGTAAAAATTAGTCTAGTAAAGAAACATCGTTATTTGTATGAAGCAATACATGTACCACTTCATTGTTTTCTAACTTTCATGTATAGTAGTTCAACATACATGGATCAAAAGGTGTAGAAATGATGCTTATTGTTACCTGCTTATAACTTTATTTATATTATCACACATATGCGCATGGCAGACAGCTTACAGTATAGGCTTGGAATGATGGTGATAATCTACCAAACCAGGGGTTGGCGTGGTGGTGTGATGCCTTCTCTCTTCTTCCCTCTGCAGAATAGAAGATTGACAGCCACTCTATTGCTGACATCACTTCCGATGCCCACCCTCCTAAACCCACCCCTTCCTGCCATGTGACTTTATAACCAGCAAACCTGCCATTTTACTCAGTTCTATTTTGGACTTGTGTCTGGAAAGACATTTCTGCAACTTGTTGCAAAACGTTCAATTACATGGGGTTTCCAGGGGTCACCAGCTCCAACCTATATTATCTTAGTATTTTCCTCTACTTACCCTTTACCTGTTCTCTCAAGGGTAAGTGTTCTCATCAAGTTCGTTATTGGGTTGGTCTACTGTTGCACTTTAAGATGAACACACACATACATAGCTATACGCATACACACAGACCCTAATCACAACAGTGCCCCATGAATGACACACACACGCTGATTAACCCTTAGCACTTTAAACCACACAAGTGCTTTAGGAATAACACAGCCTGTCACTCAGCACTTCAAGAGACTTACTTATTATTGGCATGAACAACGTACGATGTTTTAATATCTCAGACCTAAATATTACTTTTGGTCTACAAGAATACATTTAAACATACAAAGACTCAGCACTCTTGACTGTAGGCCATTTATCAAACAAGTATACCTTCTTTAAATACTGTACCCTACTTTTGAGTGGAGCGGTCACCCTCAGCCTTAATAAACCTCGCAGTACAGAGGTAATGGCAAATCTCCAGCTGCACTAGGAGCTTAAAGAAATCTAACTTATTATTTCAATCACTCTATAGACATTAAAACAAAGCAGCATGGTATTTATTACAAGAATAATAATAATACCACTGGAACAAAGAATAATAGAAAATAAGTACTGATAGGAAAGTCTGAATATATATAGTCTTTAGAAAAAGCTTACGAAAAGAAAGTAGAGATGACAAGGATGAATGTCCCAGGGCGGTGTTTGATTTAGCAATCGACGTTCATAAAAATGCTGTTAACTGACGATCGGATGAAAACTGGTCATACCTGTCTTTGTATTATTCTCTGACGTCGCTCTTCCGTCGTCACTGTTTCTCTTCTTCTTCGTTGCTTTCAAATGAGGTATATTTATTATAAAGTTTCATGCCGGGTTTCACAACACATGAATGTTCCATGCACCTGATTGGCTGGCTGTCAATATGATGGATGAATTTTGCTCAAACTCTTTAATATATCTTTTCTCAGATAATAAAGTTTTTTGATATTGCCTCATGTCCTCCTTTCCCAGGCTGTAAACCAAATTGTTGTCCCAGATGTCCATCCATAAAGTAAGTAATAGCCTGAGGCATGGTTCAGTCTTCTTTTCCCAGGTTATAAAGTAATTGAGCCACCAGCATGTCTTCCTTTCTATGTTGGAACAGCTGTTTTAAAAGTGAGGTGTAAGGGAAGAAAACCTGCTTTGATTTGTCCTAAATGTAGTTCATCTGTTGTCTTGTCTTGAAGAAAATATAATGGAAAATTAAACCAAAATGTACAGATTTTGTACCCCACAACACAACACTTTCGTGTAGTTGTGTCTCCTTTTACAATACTTTTCTCCTATTAAAAAAAATTAGTTGTTCTTTTAACCTCGTTGATGCAATTACATGCAGGTCACGACCCCGAAAATCTGTAGTGTTCCATTTTCATAGTACTATAAGCATTTGTTTATTTTGATTAATAGTTAATCCAGGGCTACCTTTTTATCTTTATCATTATCATTAGCATTTGAAGAAGAACAAATTACTGTGAGCCAGCTTCTTCAAAAATCGCCTAGCAAAGTCTGTAGACACCATCAAAGCTAATAATATTTTAGGAGAGTGAAAGAGGGGGTGCTCTTCAAAGTCCAAAGATGCAATCATAAACAGTTTTGGCTGGAGGGTTGTGGTGGTGCGTTTTGTGTCAGATGGTGACTTCTAGATTTTCTCAACCATCTACCACGGTATACCACGCACCCCTAGGCTGATGCAGATAATTTTGTAATTGTGTATCAGAGGGTCATGTTGAAAAAAATTAGAAATCATCTTAACAGATGACAGACATCCATTACATGCAGAGCTCAAATTCAATAAAGTGTGGAGGATAATCGCTTCAAAAATCCAATAGCTAATAGCTAAGCTGTCCCAATTTCTCATCCAGATTCTTCTTAAAGGCTGTCAGGATTTCTGCTTCATCTCCGGGTCTTGGTAGTTTGTTCCAGAGTCCCACAATTCTGCATAAAGAAGTGTTTCCTGGCTTTTAAATGCACTTCCCCTTAACTTCCACGGATGTCCTCGATTACGTGATTCACCCTGAGGCTGAAAGAACGTTGCTGGATTAACTTTATCAATTGACTTTGGGGATTTTAAATACCCAGATGAGGTCCCCATGCAGTCTTCTCTGGTTAAACAGGTTTAATTCTCTGACATCCTCAAGCCCTGAGATGCACTTGGTTGCTCTCCACTGCTCATCTAATTTTTTTTTTGTAATTTCTGTCTATTATTGGATACAACTGAGAAGGTAAATCTTGTGTAAACACGACTGAATAAAAACCTTAAACCTTAGACAATGACCAGGAGAGAACTCCCAAAAATCCATTTTCAAAAACAACTTAATTCAGTCCAGGGTCTCAGAGGTTCGGGTCTTTCCTGATCACATTAAGTGCAGTGCAGGAACCAACCCCATATGGGACTCCAGTCATAGCAGGTGTTGTGATTTTCCAAGGCTCTTTATTTTCCATTTAATTTTGCATATTTCTGTATTTTCTTTAAATTTGTGTGGATTTGGGAAACATGCTGAGTAGAATTATATAATTCTTTTTTAGTTTTCTTTTGAAACTATTAATATTTGTTAATACTGTATTTTTGTTGTTCCCACACTGTCAATTTGGTTTTCATGAACACTGACATTTGGAGACTTTTTGTTATTAGCAACAGCTCTTGTTGCCACAATATGTGTTTTATATTTTGGACTTTGTTACGTTTCTGGTTACCGTGTTGGATCCCTTTGACTCCCGTTGTCTAGATAGATTTTCCCACCTCTGGGGGTTGTGACCTGCATGTAATTGCATCGACAAGGTTAAAAGAACAACCAGTTCACCTCTCCCTCGTCCAAGCTGCAGATAACAAACCTTATTTCGTACCCTTCTAAATAATCTTTACTTCTCGATCTCTGGTTTTTCTGACTTTTGCTACGTTCTAAGACAGGGGTCCTCAATCACGGTCCTGGAGAGCCACAGTGGCTGCAGGTTTTTGTTCCAACCCAAGTGCTTAATAAGAAACACTTCTTGCTCAAGTGACATTTCTACTTCACTTTAGTTGTCTCATTCGTTAACATTTTGAACCCTTATTGCTTATTTTAGTCTTAAACAGCTATATTCTTGGTTTTTAATTGCTCCTACTTAGCAATAACATGCAAATGACAAAAGAGACCAGCATTTCTTCATTTGGCATGTTTCCATTTACATCTGTGTGTATGTATCATGCACTATTTGGTTTAATTAAATACTTGGAACAAAAGTGAAGAGAAAAAAGTGAAGGACTGAGAATTACTCCTCAGTTTTAGCTTTCAAATCATTAGGATGATATCCTTAGAAAGGGAAAGAAAATCTAGGATATGAGAATGACCTGACATAGCAGAGTTAAAGCACTAACACGCCATGAAATTAAATTATTGGCAAGAATTGCTTTCTAATTAAGCAACCAGGTTAGAACAAAAACCTGCAGCCACTGAGGCCCTCCAGGACTGTGATTGAGGACCCCTGTTCTAAGACTCTGATTTTCTCTCCTCATTTTGATTTTGACACTTTGATCTGTCTTTTGCCTTTTCTCCCAGTTGCCCTTTAAAAAACAAGTTGGCTTTCCAACACAACTAGATAGATAGACAGATAGATAGATAGATAGATACTTTATTAATCCCAAGGGGAAATTCACATACTATAGCAGCAGGCATATTGATAAAAACGATATTAAATTAAAGAGTGATAACAATGCAGGTATAAAGACAAACAATAACTTTGTATAATGTTAACGTTTACCCCCCCGGGTGGAATTGAAGAGTCGCATAGTGTGGGGGGAGGAATGATTTCCTCAGTCTGTCAGTGGAGCAGGACGGTGACAGCAGTCTGTCACTAAAGCTGCTCCTCTGTCTGGAGATGATCCTGTTCAGTGGATGCAGTGGATTCTCCATTATTGACAGGAGCCTGCTCAGCGCCCGTCGCTCCGCCACAGATGTCAAACTGTCCAGCTCCGTGCCTATGTAAACTATGTACTATGTAAACCTAAAAAGACTACCTTGAATCCGATACTCTTATTTCACTGTCAGTTATTGTGTTTGAACACTCGGCCCTTCATTTTACATCTGTAACCCCACACAATTAAATAAAGCACCAGAACAGGCAGTGGTGTCATGACCCACTTTGTCACATGTGTCTTTGTGACTCACCGACTAAGAGAGCTCCCCTTTGGTGATTCGAGTTCGATCATCAGAGTGGATGAGGTCCCCTGTGTTGACTTAAGCACAATCATCAGAGCGCATTGAGTGCTGTCATCGGACCCTGTTATTAATAGTAAGTTTTAATCTTTAAATATTATGACTAGTGCCATAAACAAAAGCAAACAGAATGTGGCTTGGCAAACCATTCAACCTGATAGTGCTAGATGTGCAGTTCCAGGCAGTGCATCTCTGCTCTGCTCTTTTCAGATCATCATCTTCTTAGCCAGATAATCGTCTGACTTCATACAACTTTATTCCTTAGTAGCCAGTCCCAGTCACATTTGTCCAGTTCATATCTAAAACCTGTGTATCATCCTCCAGAATTTCTTCCTGGAGGGGGATGGCTCTTAGAATAAAGAGTTCCTGCACACCTGGTTCTCTCTGATCACTTCTCCCCCTCTCCATCACAGAGAGCCAGAGCACAGTACATAACAAAAGGTTCTTCTCTGGTCTAGTCTATATATATTGTGAACGCTGCCGCTAGCAGACGCGCCGGCCCTTCAGAAACCCCCTCTTAAACAATTTTTCAATGGGAAAGAAACACACTAATTTCAGTACCTCTTTGAGGAATCAGCTGCAAGCTTGCCGCAGGGATATGAACATTTAAACGATCAAGCCATGGCATTCCTGTGTTCTCTCACTCTCCTGTCTCTTTTCCCCCACCGGCCCACTGGATCCCCTTAATGAAGAAGACTTTGTATTCTTTTGAGCATTTGTCGGGGCCGAGGCCTCACGTTTGACAGCTGTTCCCTGTGAGGCCTGTTCACCTCTGTAAGGGACTTGTGTTTGTTACTGGCAGAATTCACATACTCCAGCAGCAGCATACTGATAAAAACAACAGTAAATTAAAGAGTGGTAACAATGCAAATATAACAGACAGTAACTTTGTATAATGTTAACGTTTACCCCCCCGGGTGGAATTGAAGAGTCGCATAGTGTGGGGGAGGAACGATCTCCTCAGTCTGTCAGTGGAGCAGGACGGTGACATCAGTCTCTCGCTGAAGCTGCTCCTCTGTCTGGAGATTGTGACTATTATGTTAACAGACTAGCATAAAGATTTAAAATAACAACCAGGATAAAAGATACAGTCAAGATGAAAAAAATTAATTAAGAACTAACTGTTGCCAAAGCCAAGACAAAAATTTAGGTTGAAAAAATATGGACAGGGATCAAAGAACTGGAGTATTCAAAGGTTTTTCAAAAAGCACTAAGCAAGAAGATTTGTTGTGGAATCCGTCACCTCGGATAAGGGAGTGACGTTTTCCAAGTATTTAGACAAGGATCACGACCTTCATCAAAGACACACCCCTAGAGATGCAAAATACAGCACTAGCAACTAGAGCACCAAATGACAGCAAAATATGACAGCAAAATACAATATTGGTAAAAATAAAACTAATAAATGCAATATTAAGGCTTAGTTACTGAAACTAACAGTATCTTTAAAATCTGTGGCAGAAAACAAACCCAATAAAAACATAAAAATATGCCAATTTCACTAGGAAAGGATGGAATAGTTACTAATAAGGAGTCCAATATAAGAATGGCTACAAGAAGGTGTGGTGTGTGACTTCATGAGGGTGTTTACTGACTGCATCCAGTGAGGAGCACTTGTGCAAAAACAAACTGAATCAAACTCTGTTGAATACAATACATCCATCCATCCATTTTCCAACCCGCTGAATCCGAACACAGGGTCACGGGGGTCTGCTGGAGCCAATCCCAGCCAACACAGGGCACAAGGCAGGAACCAATCCCGGGCAGGGTGCCAACCTACCACATGAATACAACACAATACAATACAATACAATACAATTTATTTTTTGTGTAGCCCAAATCACACAAGAAGTACCGCAATGGGCCCTGGCTATTGACAGCCCCCCAGCCTTGACTGTCTAAGAAGGGAATGAAAAACACCCAAAAAAACCCTTGTAGGGAAAAAATGGAAGAAACCTCAGGAAAGGCAGTTCAAAGAGAGACCCCTTTTCAGGTAGGTTGGGCGTGAAGTGGGTATCAAAAAGAAAGGGGGTCAATACAATACAATACACAGAACAGAACACAACTAATCCTCAATACAATAGTAAAATAAAAATATTAGAAGTACGTTGCAGAATTTAACAGTAGATGATATCATATAATATGATTTGGATTTGAATCATCTGGTCAGCACTGTAGGCTTCCAGGTTGTCCAAGAATGTGGATTCAAAACAAGTTTTAACTGTGTGTGTGTCATTTGAATTTTAAAACTCTGGTAAAGACTTACTGTTTCAAAATTCGGGCTACAAATTTGAGTTATTAGGGTTTTTGGTGCGCAATTGTATATCCTTTCGGCTAATCACTTTTTACTTTTTGCGGTTACAAAGTTATTTTGGACAGAGCAAAAATTTTTAGAGTAGTGCTAGGATTTTCTTTGCGTTTTGCAGTTGTCTTTGTTGCATTTTACAAAATTTCTCCCATCTCCTGATTGAAAAAAAAAGCAATTTTTTTCTCAGCCATTTTCCATCAGTACCATAACATTTGGGCCACTCTCTTATAACGCATGAATTTAGAGTGGCCATTTAACCGCTTACAGCAATCTGTGGGTTGTGGGAGGAAATGGCGAAATGTGAAAACTTCACATAAAACATAACTGGGCTTTCATTCTTTCTTTAGTAACACAGAGACCAAATTTTTAATTAATTAATGAATTTATTTATTTATTTGTTATTGTTATTATTATTATTTTTTTAAGTTTTGCTTTTGTAAACCATATCATTACAGTAGGTTTCTACTAGTCAAACATATACTGTATATACTCATGCATAAGTTGGGTCTTGAAACCCGAAAAATCAATCATAAAATCAGACCCCGACTTATACGCCTGTTCAAAAATGCGACACTTATTTATTTTGTTTTTTTAACATCTTCTTACCTCCTCCAATCTCACATCAGTTTCTCAGATGCAAGTTTGTTGCAGCAGCGCAGTTACCAATTTCTTTCGCTACTTCAACGACATTTAATTTAAAACCCGCTTCATATTTTCTTCTGATCGAATGCTTCATCATAGATAAGGGATGTTCTTACAATAAAAGTGTACGAGGGTGTGAGATACAAAAAACACAAAAGGTTCAAACGTCGCTTCGGAATAGTGCAGGTATTATCGTGTGGTCACGTAGGCACAATAGAGAGAGAGAGGTTAGGAACACACGCTGATACAGTGCATTGCCGCACCCACATAGAAAATAAAGGCCGTGTGCTCCATGGTTACTCTCTCAGGTGGGCGTTAGCATATCATAATCCCTTGGACCAATAGTGTGAGTTTTCCGCATTCGACTTATACGACCGACATTATAAAATACCAGAAATTATATTGTAAAATCAAGTCCTGACTTATCCGGGGGAGAACTTATCCGCGAGACATGTCTTGCCGGTGCATGAGCTGTAAGGAAAGGAAGCAGTGTTGGGGTGAAGTCTTAACTCTTTTAGGGCGGATGTCGACTTTTGTTGACAGGAGGGGTTGAGGGTGAATGTCGACAAAAGTCGACATCCAGGGACAGAGGGCGACAATCAGCTGTTAATGGCAACAAACTCACTGTCACGTCACAGGTATTCCCTCTGTGCTTGGAGGAATGCTAGACTCGTTGACTCAGCAACTAATCCTTGCGTGTGCGTGAGTTGCAAAATGTAAACAATGGCAAGATGGCATCGACATGTCACAAGGGAGCGACGTGAGTGCAGAAAAGAAAACACTCGGCAGACAATGTTTTGCGCATTATCGCGGAGTCGGACTCTTGATTTTTCAGAATCGGATTTTATTGACAGTGATCAGGAGATCGAACAAGAGAGTGAGAAGCCGGCATCAGCTGATCAGACACCAGCCGATGCCGCACCAGCTGATCCGCTGCCAGCTGAACGCATTCACACAGCCGATGCATCTACGGCAAGGTTCGCGTGGAAGGAATACACAGACATTGATCCGTGGGCTACCGGACTTCACAAGACGGCATGGCTTGCTGTTGGACACGACAGATCACCAGCTGCTGAACTACTTCAGGCTGCTCTCTCCTGATGCTGCTTTTTTCTGCTACTGTCAGACGAGACAAACAGGTAGGCAGAGAAATTTTTTGAATCGCGGGCTGCACTTGCATCGCATTCTCGTTTTTCAAAGTGGAAACCCACAACAAAAGATGAGATGAAGCGCGCTGTGGCATTACAAATAGAGATGAGACAGAACTGGTGGTATAACTTCAGAGAGCATTGGTCCAAATGTGCTTTGTCCCCTGGTGGCTTTGGACAGGTTATGCAGCGTGATGTTAGGTACGTGATGCTGCAAAGTTTTATTCAGAAAACTTGGTGGCAGTGGCATGGCACGATGGCAAACGGGTGACTTGTCTCTCTACAGTACACAATAACAATATATGTGAGAAAGTGCAGCAACAGACAATTGAAAAGTAGGCACCAAAGCAACACGTATTGTAAGCAGTGCAATGTGGCAATGACTGAAATTGGCTGCTTTGAGCGAGATCAGGCTTTGCAGGACTTTGCTGTGTAAAAGGTATGTGATATGTATGTGAAATCATAGAGTATGCAGGCTCATACAACATGCAAGACAGTAACATTTATCAAAAGTAAATATTTTTTGTTGATTTCAATTGCTTTGTGTTCTTTTTTTAAAAAAAGTTAGTTTTTGGAAAAATATTCAGCCCTGGGAGTTAAGGGCACCCACTTTGTAAAGGCCCAGGGCACTTCCATAGAGACAGAGCTGAGTGACAGGGATCAGGGTTAATTAATTATTGTTGGAGCAAGAAAAAGACAATATCAAGTTGAGAAGGGAGCAAACAGTTAGAGGGCAGGCAAGAGGTAGACAGGACAAAGAAGAATTGTTTTTATTATTTTAGAAGTGTCCCCGTGACCCAGACAACAGGCAGTGGTAGGCACCATTTATATCGCGGCCTATCAAATCAAAAGCCAGTCAGCTTTTTGAAGACTCCCCGGGACAATTGTCTCCTGAGTGTGTTTTATTTGACAGGACATCACAATATCAGATACACCTTTGACTTTGAATTAAATACAATAAAAGCAAAAGAAAAATAGAAAATAAAACAAATCAAAATGATATTCAACACCCATCTAAAAAAAAAGAGCAGAAACACCGGTAAGAAATTATTTTTAGAAATGAAAAAACGATTAATGACAATCGAGAGTGTGGACGCTGAAAGTCGGGAACGACAAGGAAACGGACACCAATATAAAAATTAATTTCTTTTATTCTTGGTGAGAGGAGGGTGCTGCACACCCTGTCACCTTCCAGTGTGCTGCAAACCGTCAGCCTGCTAGTAGGAAGCCGAGACTTCCTTTAATACTCAAGAAGAAAAAAGAACAAATGCGCAGTTCATTTTGAGGTCATACATAGATTGTTATAGCTTGTGGTCACACCCTGGATTGCAACATGTAGGAGCACACAGTGCTTTTTACAGATAAATAGTGGTCAGTATTTTTACAATTTTAAGAAATACACTTCTGCTAACTTACACGTACATAAGACCAGTTATAGCAAGTTTTGTCCTAATGGTTATAGGGTGTATGCAACTCAGCAGTTTTAGACAATGCTCACTTCCTTATTCTTCTGCACCATCAAGGTTACAACACTTCAACGGCTATGTGGCAGTTACAATTTAAGAATCTTATTATAGCTTACATTTCGCACATAATGATCATCACACATAATAATTGGTTATACAATATCAAAAGCTACCTTAAAAGTTAGTTTTGTACATTTGTCTTACAGGAATACACTCTTACCGCTTAGTGTCTGTATTAGATTACATTTGTTCAGTTAGCTTAATACATTTATTAATACATAAGTGACACGTTTCTTATAGTTCTATTAGCACCATACTTTATTATTTGGAAAGACTGACGCACCTTAATTCTAAATATTTCTTCCTCAATTGCCAATCACAGGCCCAGCATGCTTATTCAAAATTAATATAAAGGAATTCTTGTCATGTTTTGGACGTATCCTACAATAGAGAATTTGATTTTTGTCCAATTTGGGATAATATAGAAAGTCCCTTACCCACTAGATCAGACTTGTTTTTCCTGATACTCAATTGGACTGAGATGTGGGGAATTTAGAGGCCGAGTCAGCACCTTGAACTCTTAGTCATGTTCCTCAAACCATTCCTGAATAGTTTTTGTAGTTTGACAGGAGCATTGTTCTGCCTAAAGAGTCATCAGGGAATACTTCTGCCATAAAGGGGTGTACATGGTCTACGACAATCTTTAGATAGATGGTGCATGTCAAATTAACATCCACATGAATACTAGTTCCCAAGGTTTCTCAGCAGAATATTTCCCAGAGCATCACACAGCATCTACCAGCTTGCCTTTTTTCCATAGTGCATCCTGCTGCCATCTCTTCCCCAGATAAACATCGCACACACACTCAGCTGTCCACATGATCTAAAAGATCACAAATCAGACCAGGCTACCATCTTTTGTTGCTCCATGGTCCAGTTCTGACGCTTACATATCCATTGTAGGCACTTTTGGTGAAGTCAGCATACTGTAAGCACTCTGCTCGGTCTACATTTGATACGGTAGATCATAATGTTCTTCTCCATCATCTCCACTATATACTTGGACTTTCTGGCACTGCTCTGGAGTGGTTCGAGTCCTATCTCACAGATAGGGCCGAGTATGTGGCCCTGGGGGATGCTGTACCCACACTGTCACCTGTGGGGTCCCACAAGGATCAGTCCTTGGGCCATCCCTCTTTAATATCTATATGCTACCCCTGGGTCACATCATCTACAAGCATGGAGTTTCATTCCATTGCTAGGCAGATGATACATAGCTGTATGTGAGATTGGATTCAACTTCTTTTACACCTCCATCAACTCTTTCCTCTTGCTTGGATGAGATTGAGGCCTGGATGTCCAAGAACATCCTCAAGCTGAACAGCACCAAGAGTGAAGCTCTTTTAATTGGTACCCCATCACCTTCGTTCCTCCGTAAATTGTATTTCCTTTTCTGGTCATACCATTACTTTATCCCCTTCTGTTACTAATTTGGGTGTCAAGTTAGACTCCCATCTCTCATTTGATACACATGTTCATCACCTCTGTAAAATTGCATTCCTTCATCTTCGAAACATAGCCAAACTCCGTCCCTGCCTCTCCCACTGTGATGCTGAAAAGCTGGTTCATGCCTTTGTCTCCTCCAGGCTGGACTATTGTAATGCACTCATCATTGGGATACCCAACAAGAGCCTTCAAAAGCTCCAACAAATCCAAAATAGTGCTGCAAGGATCCGGATGAGGTTGCGGAAGTATGAACACATTTCACCAATCCCTTGGTAACTTCATTGGCTCCCTATCCACCTCCATATTGAATACAAACTTTGTCTGTTTACTCACCAGTGTATCCATGGAAATGCTCCACAATACCTTAAGGAACTCCTTATATTACAATCCACTGCAAGAAACCTCCGTTTTGCAAATACCTACCGTCTTCGCCCCCCTGTGACCAAACTTCATACAACGGGTGACCGAGCCTTTGCAGTGGCTGCTCCACGGCTCTGGAATGTCCTACCAGAGAGCCTGAGAACGCAGCAGATTGTGGGCTGTTATAAAGAACAGCTAAAGACTTTTCTATTTAGGAAAGCTTATTAACAGGAATGCTACTAATTTATCTCTGTTTTTATCTTGCTTTGCCTTTGTTAAATATTTTTATGTTGCACTTTGAGATTTACTACTAATATAAAGTGTCTTGGGCGGCACAGTGGTGCAGTGGGTAGCGCTGCTGCCTCGCAGTTAGGAGACCTGGGTTCGCTTCCTGGGTCCTCCCTGCATGGAGTTTGCATGTTCTCCCCATGTCTGCGTGGTTTTCCTCCGGGTACTCCGGTTTCCTCCCACAGTCCAGAGACATGCAAGTTAGGTGCATTGGTGATTCTAAATTGTCCCTAGTGGTGTGTGGGTGTGTATGTGTGGCCTGTGGTGGGCTGGCATCCTGCCCGGGGTTTGTTCCCTGCCTTGCGCCCTGTGTTGGCTGGGATTGGCTCCAGCAGACCTGCATGACCCTGTAGTTAGGATATAGTGGGTTGGATAATGGATGGATGGATGGATAAAGTGTCTTATAAATAAAATGAATTATTATTATTATTATTATTATTATTATTATTATTATTATTATCCCCATAGACAGCAAGCTGTGATGTCTGACATCTTTCTCTCATGGCCAGCACTGTTTTTTAGCAATTTTTGCTACAATGTCCCGGACCAAACGGGTTAGCCTTCACTCGCCATGTACATCCCATGAGCCCTGGGCACCCATGAACCTATTGCCAGTTCACCAGCTGTCCTTCCTTGGACCACTTTTGGTAGGTTCTGACCACCGAATACCTCACAAGACCGGCCATTTTGGAGATGCTCTGACTCAGTCATCCAGCTATCACAATTTGGCCCTTGTCGAAGTCGCGCGGATCCTTGCGCTTGCCTATTTTTCCCACTTCCAACGGATCACTGACTGTTCCCTTGCTGCTTAACATATCCCACCCTTTGGCAGGTGTCATTGTAATGAGATGATCAAAGTTATTCACGTCACCTGTCAGTGGTTTGAATATTGTGGCTGATGGGTGTGTATGATGGATATTATTGTCCATTACACCATCACTTCAAGAAGGACATGTCCTCTTACTGTTTCTGCTGATGTGCACATGACCAGTGTAGGTAAACAGTGTGGCAAGAGGCTGGGGGCCAGACCCAGCCGGGACACCTGGAAGGACCGGGAGGTAGTCTGTATGTGCCCCGGGCCATGAGGGGGCAACCACCTTGGATAAGGTGGGGACCATGGGGATGGAGCAAGGAGGCTCAAACCCATTGGGAGCATCGTGGAGCCTGGGAGATCTGCTTTTCCGCTACATCTGGGCAGGTGGAGGAAGGACCTTCCAGGGACACCTGGAGTGCTTCCAGGTGCTCATGTGGCACTTCCGCCACACCAGGAAGTGCCCCTGGAAGGTCATCAACAAGCACCTGGAGCACATCCAGGTGAATATAAAAGGGGCCGCCTTCCTACAGTGAGCTGGAGTCGGGTGCTGGAGAAGGACGAAGCTCCAGTGAGGAGATAAAGGGTGGCCCACGGACATTAAGAGGCCCGAGTAAGGGTGTTGTGGTGATGGAAGCAATGTGTGTGTGTGGGACTTGTGTCTTGAGGGACATGAGTTTAAATAAATGCGTGTGTTTTAAGAACTGCTGGCGTCCGTCTGTTTGTGTCCGGGCTGATTATCTCACAACAGCTACATCATAAGCATTTTTGGTCGTTTTGGTGTGGGCACAGATACTTTTATAAATGATGTGAAAATGCTAATGTGGATGAAGATCATTGTAATTTGAAAACGCCATTTTTAAATTAAAACATAGTAGTGTGATGCAGCCTTAGAGTCAGCAGCCTATTTATCATTCACATTGTCAGGACGTGTGAGGTAACCAGAAAACCTGGAGAAACACTAGGGAATGAGACAAGGGAAGAGTTGGGTCACCTCTGCGGAGAACCCTGTTTCATGGAGGAAAAAAAAAAGTAATAAAGTAACTAAAAGATTAATGGCCACAGGTTTCCATAAAGGATTCGGATTGTCACTGCTTCAAGGAAAGAGCACCATCTTCTTTCCTCTCAGGTCTGTCATTGAACTCCCTCTTCAGGTGCATGGTGGGATCCAAAAGAGGTGGGAGCCCTGCAGTCGCTCCTCGTTTGGCGCCTCTCTATCAGGATGTGCTCATCTTAACAACACAACAAATTTCGAGTGTATCTTTTTATATCACTTTGTTATTTTAGGACAAGCTCAGGAAGCTGGAGATCAAAAGAACTCTTGCTGTACTTGAGTAAAGGCTGAATAATGTTGTTAAATTTGCTTATTTAAAAGCTTATTGTTTTGATTTGACGTTTTGCCTCATTGGCTTTGTGGCGATTTTCATAGAAGCACAAACAATGGTAGCCCTCTGCCTTTAAACAAATGATCAGGCAAATGTGTTCTCTGGAAGTGCCGTGGAACAAGTCGGCACATGTGACTTGGAGAAACGAGAAATTTGCCTGAAATAAACTGAGGGCTCATGTTTTAGGAGAAGAAAGAAATAACGACGTTTTGGAAACGGAATCCACAAGTCAATGCTTTCTGTTTGGTTTCATGATTCGAAATGTGTCTTTTAATTATACTATAGCAGTTATCCTGTTTATTTTCTGAGTTACAAATGAGTCTAACAGATTGGTTTCAGAGAACCTTCCTCACATAAACCCATGCTACCTATTCTTAAATGCAATGCATATTTCTGTTACATGCCATTTGGTAAAGAATTCATAGAAGCAGTGTTTTTGTTTGTGATTCACATCTGCTGGAATGACACATGCAATGTATATGTCTATTATATGCCATTTGGTATGAGAGTCACAAAAAAAGTTATTTTTGTGATGCACCATCTGTTGGAATGACAAATGCAATGCATATGTCTCTGTTATATGCCATTTGGTATTTGAGTTGTAAAATAAATGTTAATTTTTGTGATGCACCATCTGTTGAAATGACACATGCAATGCATATGTATTTGTTAGATGCCATTTAGTATGGGAGTTGTAAAAGAAGTGTAAATGTTTGTGATGCACCATCTGTTGTAATGACAGTGACAGTGACACATAGATACACTGAGACACCGACACCTGCCCTTTCATTAAGATGAATAATAGTTTCCGTGATTTTTCATGGTATAGAACAGGGGTGCCCAATTCGTCGATCACGATCGACCGGTAGATCGCAAAAGTAGTGCAGGTAGATCGTGTTGCATTCAAAAAAAATTTTTTTTAAACGTTAGTCTATCATATATCCTCCCTATGGCATTTGCCACTTGATTGACATACAGGGCGGCCAGTCTGAGATCTCTTTTCTTCTAACACACTGGTCATCCCGCACGCACGATCAAATGCAAAACTCTGGCTGTGATCTAGTTAGCCTTCCAATTTATATCGACTAAAGAAGGGATTTAAAAAAAATTTGTTTGGGTAGGGTATGGGTGGATGTGGAATTGGAAGAGGATTTTATTTTCTCACAATGTCACAATTGAAGTGCGTTTGTCTGATCTGTCAATCTATCATTGATATTCCAAAGAAGGAAAACGTGGAAAGGCACTTTCGAACTGTTCATAAAAACTATGAAACTGACTTCCTTCTGAAAAGCGATCTGAGAAAGAGAAAGGAGAGGGAACTAAAATCGCAGTTAATCGGACAGCCGTCATTTTTCACTTGGCTGAATTCAAAAGCAAAGGCAGACACACCGAAGCATCGTTCCAGGTGAGTCACTCGATCATTAAGCATAAGAAGTCCTTCCAAGAAGAAGAGATGATAAAAAGAGGCCTTCATTGAGGCAGATGGCTAGGGAGAAATTCCTGCTGAGATTTCAAGACCCCTGGCCGGAGAAAAAGGAGTTTCTCCTTGTCATTAAACATGGAGAATACAAGCAACTTAATAACGATCAATGGCTGCTAGACTTGGCTTTTTTTTCTGATCTGACCAACATGTTGAATGAGCTTAATTTACAGCTGTAAGGAAAAGAGAACTCCATGGTCAATATGATTAGCTCAGTTAATGCTTTCAAACGAAAAATGCAACATCTGTTCTCAAAGCTGCAGCGCCTTGATTTGGGGAACATCCAAAACCTCGCGTCAGAGCTGGAGACGCAATGGAAGGTGTGTGCGCAACTTGACAGCACCTGTCAGACTTTGACAGACGGTTTCAAGACTCAGCTTTACTTGAGCCACGCGCTACATTTACAGTGCATCCGGAAAGTATTCACAGCGCATCACTTTTTCCACATTTTGTTATGTTACAGCCTTATTCCAAAATGGATTAAATTCATTTTTTTCCTCAGAATTCTACACACAACACCCCATAATGACAACATGAAAAAAGTTTACTTGAGGTTTTTGCAAATTTATTAAAAATAAAAAAAATGATAACCCCATGTGGCTGCCAGTGTCACCTAATGGATTGATTGGCACTTGATTGTAATTTTCAGTGTATTTATTCAAACATATCCTATATATTTTTGGCTAGAGATTCCATCTTTCTTGGGTGCATGTAGTTTCTTAGCTGCTTTATATTTATGTTTATTAGAATATTAAATGTCCTAATTAGGAGTAAAATTGTTTCTTGAAAATGGTTCTACTGGGTTTGATTGAAGAATATTGGGTCTTGTATTATTTATTTTCAACTCTTTACTTTTTAACAAAGAAAGAAGGGACTGGAGATTGAGAGTTAATTGGTTCCTCAGTTCTTGGCTGCATGTTGGATCTTTAAGGATTTATTGATACGTCTTTAATAAGATGTTAGTGGTGTGAATTAGCAATGTACAGTGGGAGTCTGTTCCGTTTTGGTTAGAAGTCTACTTGTTCTTTCTTTCTTGGGAGTTGTTATGTTTTGTGCAGGGTCCCCAGGGCTGGGGTTCAAATTCCTCTTTTATGTCTGTTTTACGTTAATATTGTTGATCATTTAGTTTCTAGGCATCTACTTAACTTTAACTATGCTCCATGCATTTTGTGTGTGGTTCTGTAAAGGGGGCCAGGCCATCTGTCTACCACTCTCAAGGCATTGTCCTCAGCTCTATAAAGGCTATGGAAAACAAACCCACAGTCCCTTGCAGTTCATTGAATATTCTTGGTGGTTTTGCTTGGGTGAGTTGTGATTTAAGTTTACAGATGATACCAAGCTAGGTGAAAGGTGCTATATAAATAAAATTTATTATTATTATGGGTGGATTGGCAGATAATTGAGAATCTGTGTGGTCTGTGGTTACTCTCTCAGGTGGGCGCTAGCAGATCATAATCGCTTGGACCAATAGCAAGAGTTTTCCGCATTCAACTTATACAGCCGATATTATAAAATACCAGAAATTATCCAGTAAAATCAAGTCCCGACTTATCCATGGGAGAACTTATCCGCGTGTGTATATATGGTAACATTATATTGGTTCTTGATAAGAAGTTGATTGGGCTTTGGCTGTGTACTTCGATTCATAAAGCAGTCACACTTTGCCATGTTGCAGCCTTGTGATAAAATTATTTAAATTCATTCTCTCCCATGATCACCATCAAATTCCAGTAGCCCCTCACCCTAAGGTTTACTACAGAATTGCACAATGTAAAGCTCATTTCACTGACCATTTGTTTGTTTTGCCCTTTCTTCCAGTTACTGCTTTGCTCCAAAGCTACACAGAAGGTGACGTCCAGCAGCTAATCAGCTCCCTCATTGACCGACACAGGCCTGACTCAAAAGACCTGATGGCTAGCACGGCCAAGAGGACTAAAAGGGCAAAGAAGGGCCTGAAGCCTTGCTCCCTCAAAGAGCTGGAAGTCAGCGTAAGTGAGCTGGGCCTGGGCTATGAAGGAGAGGAGATTTTGCTTTTCCGGTACTGCAGTGGAAAATGCCACTCCAGCCGTCGTAACTACGACCTTACTCTGGAGCACATGAAGAAGCGAGGCCGCGTAAAGAAAGGGAAAGCCAGGCACAAACCCTGCTGTCGGCCCACCGCCTATGATGATGACATCTCCTTCTTGGACACAAATAACCAGTATCACACGATCAAGGATGTGTCTGCCAAGGAATGTGGCTGTGTTTAGAACACTGGCATGCGGTTTAAACACTTCTGGGCTTGATGATAGGACATGTGCATAATGAAACCAGAAGCAAGTTCACAATTGGGAGCAAGTCCCCGTTTGGTTATGGTAAATCACATCATTTAAATTTACAGGAGGCTTGCCCTCCATTGACAGCCACCGCAATTTCAAGTTACAGCTGGCATTTGTCACCAATTCTATAAAACTCTGGCATCAGCTCCATTGTTCATATGAAGGAGCGTATTACTGATGGTTAGCAGCAATTATTAAGGAATGTCAAAAACTAGTAATTGAGCAGTGCAAAAAAAAAAGTGTAATAATAATGACGCAGTCCATTTTGTTGAGCAAAAATGAAACTCTGTACTCCATATGGTATAGTAATTTTTTTTTTTTTTTTTTTACTAGTTTCTTGGGTGTTGGCCACAAATAAAATGTTTGGAGTGTAGAGCCTAGAAATTGGGAGCATTCCACGTTTAAAAGAATAACTGAGAAGAGATGCCCCTTCACAACAAATCAAACGCTAGCATTTCGTGCAAACGGTGATTAAAAAATGTCCTCGCCAACGTGGAAGTTCGAACGATTTATTAGACTGTGCGAATAAGGTGTATAATGCGAGTGTGAGGCATAGATGTGCACTTTTATATGGGTGTATGACCATTTCATAATAATAATAATAATTCTTTACATTTATAAAGCGCTTGAAACAGTGAGTGGGGAGCCACTTCAACCACCACCTGGATGATGCGACGGCAGCCATTTTTGCATCAGGATGCTCGCCACGCATTAGCTGTTAGGTGGTGAAGTGCTGAGAGAGAGACAATTAGAAAGAAGGGATGATTAGGGGGACAGAAAAGACAGGACCATGGAGGGCAATTTAGCCAGGACATCGGGATAAACCCTGCTCTTTACCAAAGATGTCCAGGGATCTTTTATGACCACAGAAAGTCAGGACTTTGGTTTTACATCTCAGGACTGGAGCTTAACTGGTTTATGTTAATTTGTTTTTGTTGGAACATAAAATGCCCTACTTAGCAATTTACCAGTTCTGTGAAAGTTCGGTTTTTGATTGGTTTTTTTACATCACAGTGTCCCCATCACCGCACTGGGCCATTGGGATCCACATTCAGACCACTGGGTAAGCACCCCCTGCTGTGGCATCACCAAAACCTCTTGCAGCAACAACCCAAGCTTCTCCTAGATGGTCTCCCATCCAGGTACTGGATGGGCCTTAACATGCTTAGCTTCAGGTGGATGACCTATGCTGAAGCGCAAGTGGTATGGCTGCCTCAAGATGTCAAGAAGGGTTTGATATCCAGAATGCCCCATTTACAACCATAGTTGCATTGGTGTAGGAACAATATAACAAACAAAAAAAGATGGAGGGTCACTTTTTGGCTTTACTGGTTTGCCCCAGTCACTTGCTCGACTTAATCAGCACCATTTTGTTTTACCTTTGGAGGTGTAAAGCCTAGAGACAAGATGGTGTAGAACTTCACAGAGACTGAAGGCAGGCCTGGAAGTATTCTCCTGGATCGAAGTCCTCCATGCTGTGGAGGAATAGAACAAACAGTCTCATTTTCCGGTGCCCGCTTTGAAATTGGCCCCTTTAAGTGCTTGAGACAATATTTAAAAAATCAACAGTATCTGAATTGCCATCTCGAGAGTCCAAAGAGAAGTGAGTATGCCAGAGTCTGTCTAGAGGACGGCGTGACCAACGACTTTCTTTAAAGTGGCCATAAGGGCAGTTATTGAAGCGTATCACTTACAAACCTTACACACTGCCGAAAGCACATCAGTTTCCTCCTCTATCAGTAACATACACACAAACAGCCTGCCATTTCTCACCAACTATGGAAAAACCTTGTATGTCACATACACAAATTGAGAAAATGATGTCGCCCCTATGATTAACGATCTCTAGATTTAATTTTTCCTGAGCTTCACGTACACAATATTGTTTTTTTTTCATAAATCAACAAAACCTGCCATTTAAATTACGCAGTTGGAACATTTAAATCATGTGATTGCAATCCAATGTTTTCATTGGTATGTGGTCTTTCCTCATTGGTCAGTGGAGTTGCTTATCTTGCAATAGGTCAAACAACTGTGTACAAACAAGCTTCTTCCATCGTGCTATGACCAGAATGAAGACATATATGGCCATCACCACTACCTTATAACATCAGGAAAGAGCTAGTAACTCCAAAAACTTTGAACAAAATGTCAGTTATGAGGTTTTTCCATTGCCTGTGAGATTTGCTTGCTTGCTGTGTCAGAGTCACAGATCTCTCACTCAACATGCCTGAAGCGAGCCACATAGGTTCGAAGATGAGATGCCCAGCAAGAAGATCACACTGAAACCTCTCTGGGCTTAAAATCGATTTTATGTTTTTTTTACAAAAAAATACAGAGATACACTATTTTAAAATCTACTCAATCTTTTATGCTTATAAAATAATTTACTGTTTAGAATTCCTCCGCTAAAGAAATGTAGAGTTATATGTCATCTAGTCATTTTGTAAATGATGGACCTGCATCAACAACTTTCCTGCTCAGTTTGTCTCAGATTCTAGCTACAACGCTAGTACAATACGACTCTGCTGCGATTATCTACCTCATTTTCTTTTACACCCAGTACACAAGCTACTTCAACCCCAGGCACCCCAAAATACACCCCGTTTGTTCAAGTCCTGCAGAGAAAGGACTGCATGTGTCCACTTCCATTTCAGAATTTGAATCTTGGATCTCCAATGGTTCTCATCAGACTCAAAGACTTTGCATACAGGCCTTGTGCAGTAAACCCTGGCGGGCTCTAAATGCAGAAACAGGACCCATAGAGAGTCACATGCTTCATTTGTAAAACTCTCTTTTGTTTTAACCAAGCTCTTATTTGCCTGTTTTGAAGAATCTTGTAGAACTTTTAAAAACTTACACACATTGCTCATGACATCATTAACAGCCGGCAAGGGACCATATTGGTTATTTCCAATGAGCAGAATAATCTGACCCTTCAATAGTGTCGGTCAGCAGTGCAAGTGGCTGTTTCACTTCCTCTCTCTATTAAGGTTGCAGCGTGAAACTTCAGGAGATGCTTTATGGATTTGCCACATCCTTTCATCAAATTGCTTCAGAGCAGAATCACTGAGTTATCCCGAAGTTGAAGAAATAAGGAAAGGGGTAATGGGTTCCATATTGAAATGCAAAGATCCTCGTTGGAAATATGTTGGAATAACAGATGAAACGATATAAGGACATGTTTCGGTGAACTGTTTACAGTTCATCTATGGCATAGTTGCTTAAACCATACTGTGTTTTTACATTGTACTCGATGTCTATACTGGAATTTCTCTTAAACAGTTTTTGGATTTTTATTCAAATGGTACAGTTACGTGATCAGCAATTTTATCACCTAGTGTTTAGTAAATACCGGAAATAGTTCTGCCATATTTCAACATTAATTACCTTGTACCGACTGTTAACTGTAAATAGACATGTATATAATCTCTTCATCTAATAATTACTCTTCTGTAATTGGTGAAAACATGCATTATTACTTCAGTGTAATTAATATTTTTAAATGAATTATATTGATCCAATGAATATAATCTGCAAGCAACTGGCACTTTGTGTAATCAACATACGCAGTGGGTGAGTGTACATGATATTTGTCCTTCATTTCTTAATTGTGCTTCAGTTATAGCATACTATGTTATATTGTTATTGCAGTACACAAATTAAAGTACAATGAATTAATTTTATTTATATATATAATATATATATATATATATATATATATATATATATATATATATATATATATATATATGTGGGACGTTCAAAACATTTCCGCACTTTCCTGTAAAGGCAGGAGGAATAGTAAATTGGGCATTAAAAAGTTGGTGTGACGCGGGGAATATTGCATCGCAAAAGAAGGTGACAATGTAGAAAGCGATGTCATTTGTTTTTGAAATTCTTCATAAACAAAGTTAAAAAAAAGTGTGGAAACTTTTTGAACGTCCCTCTTATATATACAGTGTATATTATTTAGATATAGGGGTATTTGTAAAATTTTGAGCCTCACTTATTAAGAAAAGACGGTTTTTAACACAATCCCCATAAACCCTAATTCCATTATTATCACTAGTGATGAGCGAAATATGCAAATTTTGATTCTTATACATTTTTGGGACTAAAATTCATTTTGTAGGCAATTTCAAAATTTTTGGGAAGTTGAACGTATTCTATTTTTTAGGTGGAAAACAAACTTCCGTGTTTACCAGTGTTCATTTCTGTAGCTGTGTATAGCTTTTAATCCATACCACATTAGTAAAAACAGTTTTATTTATGCCTCTTGTTGACCTTATAGCGAAGGAGTGCAACACACTTAACAGTAAAAAAAAAGTGACATGTTACATATTTGTCATATAAAGGTACACTAAAACACACCATTGTGTACATTACTGTGTTTTCTCCACTGTAAAATCTCACTACATGAAAAGTCGCTGCTGCCACAATCCCCTTTACACAATATTTCCAGTAACCGCATTATTGTAGCTGAGGATATGCTCGCTTACAGTGATTTTTTTTTTTTATCCCTAGAGATCTTTATTTAAATCCTGCATGACAGGGAGACCCATACAGAATTCATACATGAAAACGCTTCCAGACAGGAACCAAACGCCTTTCTCCTTGTGTGAACGGCACAAATTTTGCTGGAAGTGAAACACTGAGTTTTGCTGCAAATTGTTTCGCTTGTCACTGCTTTTCACTTTCCCAAAGCTATTCTGTGCAACTCAAATGAAATGTTGCTTGTCTAACCACTCTTCTGTAACTGACCTGGGGCCTCATGCATAACGCCATGCAAAGAATTCACACTATAACATGGTGTACGGACAAAAGTGGAAATGTTCGTACGCACAAAAAAATCCAGATGCATAAATCTGCGTGAACGTCAACTTCCACGTTCTTCCACTTCATAAATCCCAGTCAGCGTGAAAAGTAACGCACGTGCACGCACCTGCTGTCCCGCCCCGTCTCCTCCCAGAATTACGCCTCTTTGAATATGCAAATCAATATAAATAGCCCTTAAGCTCAGCATTCTGTGAAAAGGCAATGGCAAATTGCCACACCCACCATACTTATCCATCCATCCATCCATCCATCCATTTTCCAACCCGCTGAATCCGAACACAGGGTCACGGGGGTCTGCTGGAGCCAATCCCAGCCAACACAGGGCACAAGGCAGGGAACCAATCCTGGGCAGGGTGCCAACCCACCGCAGCACCATACTTATAACATAGATAAATAAATAGAACTTTATTTGTCCCCAGTGGGATATTTGGCCCATCCTTTAGATTTGATACATAGATTTGATCCATCCTTAAAAGGCATCAAGTCACAATGGAATTCTGCAGTTCATATCTTGACTTTGGCCTATGAAGTGGACTGGTCCAGGTAGATGTTATCTAGGCGAGAATGAAAATGTATTCTTTTCTAGCATCAGAAATTCAATAATATCCCAATATTTGATTTTTGTGGTTTTTAGCATAGATGTTCACATGTTTCTAAAATGAGAAACAAAAACTATAAACCATAAATGCTATGAATTTGTAAATTACATATTTTTGGCCAAAATGAGCTTTCTTCACAGAGTGACTGGGCTCTCCCTTAGAGATAGGGTGAGAAGTGTAGACATCCGGGAGAGGCCCGACTAGAGCCACTGACCCTCCGCATTGAGTGGAGCCAATTGAGATGGTTTGCCTCCTGGACATCGTCCTGTGGAGGTTTTAATGGGCATGACCAGCTAGGAGGAGACCCCGAGAAAGACCCAGACCTCGCTGAGAGGTTTATATCTCCCAGATGACCTGGGAATGCCTTGGGTTCCCATAGTTTGAGTTAGCAAGTATGGCTGGGGAAAGGGCCTCACAGCTAAGACTGCTGCCACCGTGACCCAGCTTCAGATAAGTGTTGGAAAATAAATGAATGAACAAATGAATGAATGAATATTTTTGGAGCCAACCTTTGGAATCTGCAGCATAAAATAGCCATTTCAAGTCAGGCTCAAAACGTTTTGATTACCTCTCATGCATACACACTTGACGCATTTAGATTAGTTTTCTAATATATAAATTGTGCTTTAATACTTTAATAACTGTTAAAAATGTAAAGTAATGTTTTTTACTATTATATCATATAATTAAGAGTATAACAAATAAATGAATCATATGTAAAATAGGCATACATGCATATACATTGATTCATAAATTGTACTGATAGGCTATAAAGTATATTGCTAACGTACTGTATTAATTAAAATACAATGAGTGAAAAAATTGCAAATAATTATTTGTAGATACAGTAGATAGATAGATATGAAAAGCACTATATAATAGATAGATAGATAGATAGATAGATAGTTTTTTTGAAAATATATCTTAATTCTGAAATTGATGCCTGCAAGATGTTTCAAAAAAGTTAGGACCAGGACAGTTTAGGGCAAAGAATGATGTGATGAGTTAAAACAACAACATGATGTGGCCATCATCATCTAGTGCATATACAGTGTAGCCTCCAAAAAAGGCCTAGTCCTTCAAAAGCAAGAATGGGTCAAGGATTGCTACTTTGCCAGTAGATGTGTCAGCAAATAATCCTGCACTTTGGGAACAATGCTCCCCAAAGACAAATTGATACTCTTTTGGGAATTTCACCCTCTACAGTGTACAATGTAATTGGAAAGATCCAAGGAAAACAGGAGAACAAGCTGAAACCCACTCGTGAATGCATGTGATCTGTGAGCCATCAGACGTCACTGTCTGTAATGGATATCATGACATGGGCTGAGGAATCCTTGCCAGTCAACAAGCCAGATGCAAGTTAAGGCTTTGATATGCAAAGTACAAGCCATACATCAGTACTGTCCAGGAGTGCCACCGATTTTTCTGGGCTCAGTCTCATCTCAGATGGGACGTCACACAGTGGAGTTGTGTTTTGTGGTTATATGAGTCAACATTTCAAATAGCTTTTGGAAAAAGTTGCCATCAAAGAAAAAAAGGACCATCCAAGCTCTTATCAGCCTCAGGTCAAAAGCCATTGCCAGTCATGGTATCTAGGGGGTGTGTCAGTGCCCACCGCACATCTGTGAGGACTCGGTTAATACAGAAAGATACAACATATGATGCCATCCACACCTTATGTTTTCCAGGGACATCCCTGCATTTTTCAAGACCCCATCCTGCCGTGATTACAAGTGCATGGCTGTGTAAGCAAAGTGCAGGAACTCAATTGGCCTGCCTGCCTCCCATCCTGACCTGTGTGTCGCATTATGAAGTGCAAAATACGGCAATGGGGTCTCCAGACAATTGAATAGGTTTATGGGGGGTAGTGTGGGGGATTCTGCTTGCTAAGCTCAACTAACGTGTGTCTTCTTTATAAGTGCTATTAAAAGAAGTTGGAAATGTGACACAGTTGGGAACTGTCAGCTGGCCCAAGTTTTTTGAAGCGTGTTGCGGTCATCAAAAATATATAAATAAATTCACAAGGTAAAACATGACATAATGTCTTGTAGTGTTTTCAAGCAGTGCAGAGTGAATAGAATTTATATGTCACTCCCTAGCGTCCCAAAATTGCTATTCATTGTACCTTAATTTGTACATACAGTATAATACTATATATATATATATATATATATATATATATATATATATATATATATATATATATATATGAATTCTGTATATTGTATATATATATATATATATATATATATATATATATATATATATATATATATATATATACAATCTGTGTTTGTGTGTGCTTTATTTCTTATTATAGTGTATTTATTTTAATACAACTAATGAATGAGTAGACTGTACATTGCCCTCTGACTCTCACCCTGATTGTGATTAAACCTGCTTGATGATGATGACGATGATGATGATGATGATGATGAAGAGTATACTGTATATGTATAGTTAGAATTCACATGCAGTATGTATGTATGTATATATATATATATGTGTGTGTGTTTTGTATCAACCAGCAGCAAGTCCTTAATGAATCATAATGAAATTAGCAACACATTTTAAACTGTGTCAGTTTGACCGATACTGTTCATTCCTTTCTTTGAAATTACTTTTCAAGACTTTATCCAAGGTTTCCCAAAGTCCCATCAGTTTCTAACAGTTCAGCTTTTGTTCATTTTTAAGCCTCAGCACCTTCATGAGCTAAAGTAAAATTGGCCATTGTGAAGGGCTCACTCATTCTTTGCACCATCTGCACTTGTCCCACAGGACCACCATGAAGAGCTTCATTTCCTTTGTAAACGCTAAGCCTTCTCTGTTTTTGCTAGCACCGGTTGCCACTATATATGCACACATATAGACACATAAACTGCACAAATAGTCAGGTTATGTAATTCAAGCATATCTGGGTAAGATATCTTCAAACACGAGCCCAGTTAGCGCCAAGCATGAAGCGTCTTCATCCGTGTATTTCAGATTTGTCATGGTTGAGTTCCAGCCGTACGAAATCAGTTGTTGGTGGAGTTCCTCTCCTGAGAGCCCATGTTAGTTTTGCTTCATCATTTTATACCGTTAAACAGAACTTTTCTCTTTCCCTCATGTTCGCATTTTTGAAGAATTTTCACACCTGAAAGCAAAATATGTACACGTTTTTTTTTTTTTCTTTCCAGTGTATTTAAAATGACTTACAACCTGAGGGAATTTCCAGCAGATACTTCTAAACCTGCTTTTGCTATCAACAGGAATCCCTGGCTCATGTTTCCCAAGGTGTTCAGTTGCACTGAGTGAGCGGGAGGCACAACGATGTGAAAACATCACACTTGGCTTGTAGTGCTGGTCTGACCCCTACTGGCCATAGAGGTGAAATGCAGTTTGTTACTATAGTGGGGACAGGAAGAGCATCCCATAGTTGGAATTGAGGCATTAACAAAACATGTGGAATTTGTATCTTCACTACTTCCGAAAAAAACACTAAACTAAATCACAACATAAAGCATTTGATGTGTTGTGATTTTGCGCTTTCTTTTTGAGCTCGCATCGATACACTGGGCCTCCACCATCGTCTTTTTCTGTTTTTTTTTCATAATTTCAACACAATTTTGGAATTAATGGACCATCCCTAAATATTTTAAGAAACGTATTATTATAAACAAATGATGTAAAGAAAGTAAAAAACTGATTTTGACTGCAAGTGTCATTTACTGCAAGCATCATTTACCTTCTGGCCAGTTGCTCTTGAATAACATTGACAAAAGACAAGTTAAATATGTCTATTATTTATTCTGTGACTTGTATGCACATGTGTTTTATTACTTCAAGTATAATGGTAATCTTTGAACAAGATTTCAAGTAGACAACTAGTGTACAGTATGATACATATAACTCTATATTGCCTTATGAGACCCTCTATAAATTTCTATGTATCTAGAGAAGGGCTGTAAAAATGAAACATAACATACGTAATACATTAATGGCAAACATCTTGTATATAAAAGGCATATGTGGAATTCAAAAGGAGTAAAGGATGGAGGAAGTTGCAAAATCCTGGGAAAAAAAGCAATAAGGTAGACACCCCATGAGCTTGGAGTAAGGTGACAGGTGGTAGACGTCCATCACCATTGTTGGATTGTAACAGCCAACTGCAGTGAGTTGATGCAATGCATCTGTCTTTATTATGGGTAATCTGTATTTATTCAAAGTAAGTTATGTTTATTTATTTAGGTAGCAACATTGATAAAAAAAAGGAAGAATGTGTTTATTTATTGAACTCTCGGTGCCAAAGTGGAGTTTACATGTATTTTATTTACACCCTTATATTGTCTGTTGAATAAAAATTACTAGTTTCAAAAGCAACGTGTCTCCTGGAGTCCTTCATTTCACCTGCAGCTCATTCTTTATTGCATTGGTTCAACTACCTCTATCCCCATGCTGCTAAATTTCCTAGGGAACAGATCCAAATTTTTACTCATTTATTTATATGACGCGGACGACTTACTATTCACAGCAAGTTATCTCATCCTTATTAAATTCCAAACTAAATAGACTGGGATAGTCATGGATTACTAAATGAATAAAGAATTATAAAAGATCCACTACCTCCCGACTGAGACATTTCTGTTTGAATAAATCAGCACTGTGATTAAAGCAAGGACACACTTCTTACACTAATATCACTCCACTGCAAGACTTTAGCCAAAATACATCAACAAGTGTATGAATCTATTTTTCTTTAAAATTTCTGATTTGAATTATTGCCCCATCCATTAGATACTTTAGCTTTTATCTATCTATCTATCTATCTATCTATCTATCTATCTATCTATCTATCTATCTATCTATCTATCTATCTATCTATCTATCTATCTATTATATAGTGCCTTTCACATCTATCTATCTGTTATATACTTTCTTTTCTATCTATCTACAGTATCTATCTATCTACCTATTAATTATATAGTGCCTTTCACATCTATTTATCTGTTAGATAGATACAGTGCATCCGGAAAGTATTCACAGTGCATCACTTTTTCCACATTTTGTTATGTTACAGCCTTATTCCAAAATGGATTAAATTCATTTTTTTCCTCAGAATTCTACACACAACACCCCATAATGACAACATGAAAAAAGTTTACTTGAGATTTTTGCAAATTTATTAAAAATAAAAAAACTGAGAAATCCCATGTCCATAAGTATTCACAGCCTTTGCTCAATACTTTGTCGATGCACCTTTGACAGCAATTACAGCCTCAAGTCTTGTTGAATATGATGCCACAAGCTTGGCACACCTATCCTTGGCCAGTTTCGCCCATTCCTCTTTGCAGCAGCTCTCAAGCTCCATCAGGTTGGATGGGAAGCGTCGGTGCACAGCCATTTTAAGATCTCTCCAGAGATGTTCAATCAGGTTTAAGTCTGGGCTCTGGCTGGGCCACTCAAGGACATTCACAGAGTTGTCCTGAAGCCCCTCCTTTGATATCTTGGCTGTGTGCTTAGGGTCATTGTCCTGCTGAAAGATGAACTGTCACCCCAGTCTAAGGTCAAGAGCGCTCTGGAGCAGGTTTTTATCTAGGATGTCTCTGTACATTGCTGCAGTCATCTTTCCCTTTATCCTGACTAGTCTCCCAGTCCCTGCCGCTGAAAAACATCCCCACAGCATGATGCTGCCACCACCATGCTTCACTGTAGGGATGGTATTGGCCTGGTGATGTGCGGTGCCTGGTTTCCTCCAAAAGTGACGCCTGGCATTCACACCAAAGATTTCAATCTTTGTCTCATCAGACCAGAGAATTTTCTTTCTCATGGTCTGAGAGTCCTTCAGGTGCCTTTTGGCAAACTCCAGGCGGGCTGCCATTTGCCTTTTACTAAGGAGTGGCTTCTGTCTGGCCACTCTACCATACAGGCCTGATTGGTGGATTGCTGCAGAGATGGTTGTCCTTCTGGAAGGTTCTCTTCTCTCCACAGAGGACCTCTGGAGCTCTGACAGAGTGACCATCGGGTTCTCGGTCACCTCCCTGACTAAGGCCCTTCTCCCCCGATCGCTCAGTTTAGATGGCTGGCCAGCTCTAGGAAGAGTCCTGGTGGTTTCGAACTTCTTCCACTTACGGATGATGGAGGCCACTGTGCTCATTGGGACCTTCAAAGCAGCAGAAATTTTTCTGTAACCTTCCCCAGATTTGCGCCTCGATACAATCCTGTCTCGGAGGTCTACAGACAATTCCTTTGACATCATGCTTGGTTTGTGCTCTGACATGAACTGTCAACTGTGGGACCTTATATAGACAGGTGTGTGCCTTTCCAAATCATGTCCAGTCAACTGAATTTACCACAGGTGGACTCCAATGAAGCTGCAGAAACATCTCAAGGATGATCAGGGAAAACAGGATGCACCCGAGCTCAATTTTGAGCTTCACGGCAAAGGCTGTGAATACTTATGTACATGTGCTTTCTCAATTTTTTTATTTTTAATAAATTTGCAAAAATCTCAAGTAAACTTTTTTCACATTGTCATTATGGGGTGCTGTGTGTAGAATTCTGAGGAAAAAAATGAATTTAATCCATTTTGGAATAAGGCTGTAACATAACAAAATGTGGAAAAAGTGACGCGCTGTGAATACTTTCCAGATGCACTGTAGATAGATAGATAGATAGATACTTGCTTTTCTATCTATCTATCTATCTATCTATCTATCTATCTATCTATCTATCTATCTATCTATCTATCTATCTATCTATCTATCTATCTATCTATCATCCCAATCCCGATCACAGGGAATATTGTGTGGAAATCATTCAGCTAGTCACTTTTTAATACGACGAATGTGTTGTCAACGTAGCGTATATCCAAAGTTTTGGTGTGTACTGAGTTACAGCCAAGCTTTCAAATCGTTGCATTACCAGTTCCGCTAAGAGTCCTGATAATGGTGATCCCATTGGCATGCCTTCTTTTTTGTCTGCAGTATTTCCCATTAAAATGAAGCTGAGTTTTCTGGCAAAGTGAAAGTAGATGCATTATATCGTTCGTGGCCAGCTTTGTTGGTTTCGTTATGGTGGGGTCGTTATTTAGCTTTGTTTGTAGAGTTTCTGAGGCCAGATGAATTAGAATCATAGTGTACAGCAGTGGTCTCAAACTCCAGTCCTGGAGGGCCGCAGTGGCTGCAGGTTTTCATTCTGACCCTATTCTTAATTGGTGACCAGTCTTTGCTGCTAATTAACTCCTTTTCCTTTCATTTTAACACCAGAATTACCAAAGCCTACGAAAAAACTCGTAAATCCGGCCCACCTTAAATCCCTTTGCACCTCTCTGTCAACGTCTTTTGTCTTGTAAATGTGCTGATCAAGACAAGCAGCAAGCAAGCCTGCTATTCCATCCCCCTATCACTGCAGAATGTGCACAAAGTTCTCCCAGCTCATGCCTTGTTTGATTATCTGGGAGTGAAGTGCTGGAGTTGTAGAGTGGAAATAATAGATCGTTATTTGGAGCACATGCATTTCATGTGTGTTCCATTTCTACAATAATCTGTGTAAACACATTGTTAAAACAGAAATGTTTTTCATATTTTAGTAATAAATGACAAAATGTAGACATCCATCCATCCATTATCCAACCCGCTATACCCTAACTACAGGGTCACGGACATAAACTACATAATGTGTAAAGCCTGAAGTGCAAAGATCAAACAAACACTTTCACAAAAGGTTCAAGGAAGATGCAACAACTTCAGTGGCGCAGTGGCAAGAATTGCTAACTTGTAATCAAGAGTCCCCAGTTCGATCCTGACTGTCTCGTATATTTACCGTTTTGAGTAGTGAGCTGCTCTTATTGTTAACATTATACAATTAACACATACATTTGATTTGCATCTGTAACAGCTGGTGTAAATTTAGAGTACTTGTAAAAGTCAGCGTTTTCTTTTTCACTTTTATTCTCTCAGTCACGATCACGATACATACTACCGCCACCAGAAAGGGATCTGGCGCTGTTACCTTTTATTTGAAAGTGGGAATAACTGTACATGTGAGTGGTGTTTTGAGACAATGGAACTGGACATTCTCTAATCTGGAGGGATAAAAGCTGACACACAAACGTTGGTGAATCTGCCTTATTCGTATCTCATTGTCACTTGATTTTTTTTTATTCAGTTTTATTGAGTGTTCCTGCTCACACTGAATTAGTATGCACCTTGTGGTCCATGATGACAAAGCCACACTGACAAAAAACAGAGACACTGGTATGTATATATGATATTTGGAATTATTCATTTTATAACCTGTATAGTACATTTCGGAAAACAGTTTGGCACTGATGTAACATTATTCATATTATTCATATTCATTCGCATACCATCTTGCCTGAAGAAGGGGCCTGAGTTGCCTCGAAAGCTTGCATATTGTAATCTTTCTAGTTAGCCAATAAAAGGTGTCATTTTGCTTGGCTTTTCTCTACATTCATAATGGCTAACACGGTACAACACCCTAGTACTCCAGAAATTTCTGGAATTTCATATTCTCTTGTTCTGGAAATGTCCATCAGTTTTCTATTTCTGGTCATCCTTAACCTCCACTAAGTCCACTTTTTTGGCTTTCGACATTCAGCTACAACCTCCCCCCCCCCCCCCCCCCCCCCCATCTCTATCCTGTCTTCCCTTATCTTATTACCAGCAAAGAGTTTCTTCTTAACACACATTCATCCTGGCATCCCGCAGTTAGAAGCTTCTCTCCTCGACCTTGATGGAAATGATCCTTTTATAAACAAGATGGATGGGTGAATAATTGCAGGGTGAGTCCCAAAAGTGTTACGTGCCCCCATTTAATTCTTAAACAATTATAAATTAAAATCAGTACTCAAGGACACAAAGCAGAAATTAAGCAAAGCAACCTTCTTGTCTTCGTAGAAGTGTTTGGCCCTTGAGAGCGGGTTAAATCACAGAAAGCTCCGTCCTTTCACCAAGTTCGAGTCTGAATGAGACCCCAACATCAGGTGGGCGTTAGAGTTTTATAGCACTATAGCTGGAAGGGGCGGGGTTATTTTCCCTCTAGGGGCGTCATCTCACTGCTGTAGCGGAGAGAGAAAAGATGAGGCTGTTAGCAACAGCGCCCTCTCTTGCCACCAGCAGGGTACTGCACACCTATGATGAGCCGGGATTGGGTGGCAACATATCATTCTTGTAGACTCGGCAATAAAAATAAATTGAGTTTCTTCACTAAATATCAGTGCTTGGCAAACTATCAATGATATCCAAAACTGGATTACGTCCGAGGAAGTATAACACTCCAAACACCCTCTGCCGACACAGCTGGGTCAGGAAGATTCTTTGTGACTCACAATTTACAGTCAATTCAAGGCACATGTTGCAGAATCAAATTTGTTTTCCTGGCTAGCAGGAAAATTACTTTTTTATTGCTTTGCTTATTATTTTTAAAAATGTCGGGTTATATTTTATTTTTTTATTACTTCTTCAGAATTTATTAAGCTAATGAAAATAACTGCCAGTTTTGATATTCGTAACGTACACAAAGTTGGCTTGGGTGCATGTATTTCCTAATGCACGGTGCCAAAGGCTTTTTCATGCCTTTATGTAAATCTCGGGAATCAAACATACATGTAGGTGCAATTCAAAAAATTCAAACAACCCCCGGGGGGGAATGACAGAAAAACTGGTGTGGGGCCAATCTGGGAAAGTGTGTGGCACTCAGTGGGCAGTTGGTGAGGTGTGTAGTGGCACCGCTAATAGCAAATGGGCAATCAGTTAAGCCTGGGGGTACAATGCAGAAAAGATTTAAGGTATTATAATGAACCAATAAATCACCTCACGAAGCGAGGATATGCTATCAAATATCATAAGCCCACAGTCTCGTTAATCAGTCAGCCAAGCGGCTTCCATGTTCCATCTAGCCACATAACTCTACCAGTATAGTGCTGAGTTGATCGTGTGCTTATTTCTGGTGTTTACAGTGAATTCAGAAAGTATCGAGACCCTTTCATTTTCTGAACACTTTATTGTGCTGTACATTTCCTTTAAAATTGATACATTTTCGCCTTTCAATCTACACACAATAACCCATAATGACAAAGTGAACACATGTTTCCAGAAAGGTTTGCACATTTAATAAAAATCAAAAACTGAAATTCTCTCTTTCCTAAAAGTGTTACAACTTTTAATTCAGTACTTTGTATTAGCAACAATTGCAGGTCTGAGTCTTCTTGTGTGAGTCACTACAAGCTTTGCACAACCAGATTTGGGCCGTTTCCCTCATTCTTCCTGGCAGATCCTTTCAAGATCTGATATATTGGATGGGAAGTGTCTGTAAGATGCCATCTTCAGGTCTCTCCACATGTGTTATATGCCAGAGACCATTCACACAGCCACTCCAGCATTGTCTTGGCTGGGTGCTTCAGCTCATTATCATTGCTAAAAGGTGTCGCCCCAGACTGGTGGTGAGGTGGTGTGAACTCTGAAGCAGGTTTTCTTCAAGGAAGGCTGCATTCATCCATCCCTCAGTTGTTCTCCTTGTCCCTGGCACTGAGAAGAACCCCCATGATTCATTTTACCGAACTGTGGCTTCTGTCTAGCTACTCTTACAAAAAACATCTAATTTATGGAGTGCTGCTGAGGTGGTTGTCCTTCTAACAGGTTCTCCGATCTCAGCAGAGGACTTGTGGAGCTCTGTTAAAGTGACCATTGGGTTCATGTTCAACTCCTTAAACAATGTTCTGTGGTGTAGCGGGTCCACAGCTCAAGTCAACAGGGCCACTTTTTAAATAAATAATCGCCGCACTCATAGCTTAGCGAGGGGGTGTGGTATGTGTGGCTGGAGCAGTTCCCGGGTGACGTGTGATGCGGATGGTCGTCACTTAAGTGCACAGGTGAGGAGTCGTCCGCATCCGTAATTGGTGCCAGGAGCCGCTAATTGCCACATCTGATCCACGTCCTGATAATAAATAGAAGCGTGAGGCGGCTAGGAGGGAGAAAAAAGAAGAAAAGACGTATGGAGGTTAGAAGTAGAGGAAGACAGGAAGCAGCAAGGAGAAAGCCGGTGCAGGAGAGCGAGCGTGCGCAGGCTCGCAGGCTGCTGAGCAGTGAGCCTGGGTGTTTGGCCGGCATCCTGGGAGCAACTGGTAGTGGTCGCTCCCGATGAGCATTTTGAGGAGTGGGAGTGACCGGAAGGAGGATGGCTTGCCGCATAAGGCAGAGTAGGCAGCGGGAGTCAGGACTTGGTACATGAAAGACCCAGGGTGAGCGCCCTGGTCGCTGGGGTGCCCAAGTCATGGTTTGGTGAACCCTACCAGAGCCAGGGATCAGTGAGGCAAACGGACCAGCAGGAGAAGGCAGAGAGAAGGTCAGCTGCAGGTAGGGTGGCTCCCCTGGTGTATAGCCTGGACGGGAGAAGCAGGGGAGTCACCAGTAGCAGAAAGGCACCTGGCTGATTTGTTTAAAGGGACAACTTCCAGCCATTGTTTTAACCTCGTTGTGTTTTTGTTAAAGGGATTTTTTTTCTATTGGATTTTAACCTCCACTTTTCAACTATTTTAATGGATTATTTTTTTAATGACATATTTTTGAGACACTGCACTTATTTATTTGAACAGTTTTGTTTGCTGGTTTCAATAAAAGCACTTGGCACTTTTGCACCATCCCCTTGCTTTGTTGTACCTCACTGTCTAGCTCATTGGTGACATTACCGACGGTGTCGGGTTCAGAGCTCCCAGAAGCTGAATGGGAGCATGGAGTAGAACCTGCATCGTCACATGTCCATCTTGTCTGGTTACTCAGTTTGGCCAGACAGACAACTCTAGGGAGAGACCTAGTGGTACCAAACATCTTGCGTGTCAGAATTATTGAAGCCACTGTGCTCCAGAGAAGGAGAAGGAGAGGTTTTACAAGTGGTTTTATTCCCTTGCCCTGACCTATGCCTCGCTGGACTTCACAGCTTGGTTTGTGTCCTGACTTGCAGTGTGAATTATGGGATGTTCTACACACAAGTACACATGCACCCTTCTAAATGATGTCCAATCATTTCATTTTTGTACAGGTGGACTGCACTCATGTTCTAGAAACATCTCAAGGAGAATTAAAGCAAACAGGAGAGAAATTTTGAGTGCCAGAGCAAAGGTCTAGGAATGAGAGATTCCACTGTTTGATTTTTTTTATAAATTTGGAAAATGTTCTCAATACGTGCTTTCACTTTGTCATTATGAGTTACTGAGCACAGATTGGTTGTCAAAAATGGCAAATTTATCCATCTAAAATAACATATACAAAATGTACAGCATGTGAAGGGATCTGAAGGCTTCCTGAATCATTAAATATACACATTTATTAACATGAATTCAGTATAAAACTCAGTAAGCGCAGCTTAGTGAAATTGGTGCCTAAGCCTGTCCAAAATAAAAAAACAATAATGTCCTAAGCCTGCCCTTCTCATGTATAGTCCCTTTCACATCTATCTATCTATCTATTTATTATATAGTGCCTTATGCTATCTATCTATCATATACTGCCTTACACTACCTATCAATCTATTATATAGTGCCTTACACTAGCTATCTATTATACAGTAGATAGATAGATAGATAGATAGATAGATAGATAGATAGATAGATAGATAGATAGATAGATAGATAGATAGTGTAAGGCAATATATAATAGATAGTGTAAGGCACTATACTGTATAATAGATAGATAGCTAGTGTAAGGCACTATATGATTGATAGATAGATAGTGTAATGTGATAGTGTAGTGATAGATAGATAGATAGATAGATAGATAGATAGATAGATAGATAGATAGATAGATAGTGTAGTGCCTTACACTATCTATCTATCTATCACTACACTATCACATTACACTATCTATCTATCGATCTATTATATAGTGCCTTACACTAGCTATCTATCTATTACAGTCGACCCTTGAACAACTTGCTTTACGACCAAGATTTTTGTTTTGAATTACGACCAACATCTTGCATTACAACCCAAATGCGGGCACATGTATCCGCTTGCGCGATTGTAAACAAACAGCCGAGAACGTTTGTAAGCGTCAGTCGGAGCCCAGATACATGTGTTTGTGGATGTAATTTCGGTCAGTGCAGTGATTTATATAATTTATTTCGATAATTGCTAAGGAAGGAAGCGAAGGTAACGAAGGTAAAGAAAATGAAGAAGGAAATTGTGTGGAAATATGAGAGTGGCGTTCTTGTGACCGATCTCGCTAATATGTACAGCATGTCGAAATCCATCATCTCGACAATTTTACAAAGAAAAGATTTGTATAAGGAAACTCCTTCCAAACAATAACCACCTTCCATTTCATTCTGTTCCTCCTTCCTTTCCTGCAAGCCAAAGATGTCAACTTAAATGGTGAGTACAGTATGAAATTGTTGTTTCTGGTAGTCTAGGCACTTTTTATAACTTTTTGGTTAGTACATTAGATAAATTATTGGTGTTTTTGGTAAATTATGCACATTATACAACCCTTTTTATTAAAAAAAGTTAAGTAAGTGTTGCTGTGGGAGGTTCGGAACACATTAAGGGCATTTCCATTATTTCTTATCGGAAAAATAGTCTTGACTTACAACCAACTTGAGTTACAACCAGCCCTCGTGAACGAATTGAGGTCGTAAGTCAAGGGTCCACTGTATATAGTGCCTTACACTATCTATCTATCTATCTATCTATCTATCTATCTATCTATTGTGATATTTGCCTGGACACCACCAGCCGGAGACCACATCTTTATAAAAGTCACACGTTTATTTTCCATTAAATAAACACAGTTCTTCACTCCACACAAAGCACACAGCAAAAATCACCCCAAAATCAAGTCTTTCTCAGTCCTTGGCCGCCTTTCCTCTCCTCCTGGGAGCTTCGTCCTACTCCCACTCCCGACTCTGGCTCCCTGACTGCAAGGAGGCGGCCCCTTTTATTCCTGCCCGGATGTGCTCCAGGTGGCTGATGACGTCCATCCGGCAGCACTTCCTGGTGTGGCGGAAGTGCTGCCCTTTGAACCGGAAGCACTCCGGGCGTCCCTGGCCGATCCCTCCGCCATCTTGCCAAGTGTGGCGGAAGTAATCACATCTGGGTCTCCTGATGCTTAAAGCGCCCCCTGGCGGTGGCCACGGTTCCCAGTAGGTCAAATCATCTTTGTCCCTTTCCCGTGGTCCTCTTTTTATCCAGGGTGGCTGCCCCTTTGTGCCCCGGAAGCTATTAATGTCCCTTTCCGGTCCCTCCAGGCATCCCGGCCAGGTAATGACCGCAGTCATCTGTGACACTATCTATCTATCTATCTATCTATCTAACAAGGTTTGCAAAGACAGATAAAGTGTGAAGATGATCTGTGTATACAGTGTGGATGAAGCTATGCTGTTGTATTTTTTATGGTAAGTTTTAATTTATTACCTCATTAAATCTGTCTGTCTAAATGTGATCTTTTTGAAGCTCTTTCAGTACTGAAGGACGTCTTTGTGTGCGCTGCGTGTGCTGTAGAGTCGGGCTGCAGGCTAAGGTATGTGTGTCTATTTTCTTTTTGTCACCCTCTTTTCTTACGAATTCCATTTAAGGCCCAGTCTCTGCCTCACTTGGGTCGACAAGAGATTTATGTTCCTTGGAGCAGGACGCCTGAAAGAAATGGCGAGCAGCACGCATGTATACAATTTAGAAAGTATTTGTTCTCTAATTCCATGTTTTGTTTTATTTTTATCTATTGCTGCCAGAGTGTAGCATTCCTTTCCAAGAAATGTCATTGTTAACAATCAGGTAGTAAATCAAATTTCATTTCCCCATCAGGGTTTAAAACATATATTTTTTCTTGCTAACAAGAAAGGACCTGAATTCTACAAGGCCCTTGCTCACTAGGCAAAAAAGAGATTAGTCCTCACTTAATGCCATTGCTTTCTTCTTAGTTTGTTGTCTCGGAGTTCAGAGAGAAGGATAAAGGGAATGGTGGACAGCATTGCTGAGTGGTGCTCCCTTTACTCCTCTTTCAGGTCCCCCTACTGATCACTTATCATTCTGCCACAGCTGGCCTATTATGTTACTATTTACTGTTTTATTTGAACGGAACGCCTATAGTATCTGTTATGCTATAGCCAGGCTTGCAGGACAAGCTCAAGCTTATTGTTGAACTATTTAATCTTTTTGTTATTTAAATATAATTTTTATATTACATTAATTCTGTTTTGTTTTGCGTTTGTATTTATGTAACATTAGCCACATTACCTCTCGAAGGCAGGTAATAGAATAAATGTAAAAATATTTGATATCCCTTGCCCTAAGTGTACCCTCAGCGTTCCTCGTACGCCTTTTCTTGGTATTCTTGTTAGTCTGAGCCTCTCTTTTTCCCAGCACTTCCTCTCTCGAGCACATTTCCATAAAGCCTGCTTCTCAGACTCTGCCATTTTGCGGTGCCTTACTAGCCTCCTGTCCACTGTTTCATTAACATCAATGATAGATGAGCCCCCATTACCCTCTGTGAAGACATCATTCTTATTCTCACAAATACTTCCCATCTTTGAAGGCGACTCTCAGCGTTCCTCCTATGCCTTTCCATGGTATCCTCATGTGTCTGATCCTCTCTTCATTAGTGCTCCCTGTCTCGAGTGTGTTCCTGTAAAGCCTGCTTCTCAGACTCCATCATTTGCCTTGCTAACCATCTGTCCGCTTTTTGACTACCATCAATGCTAGATGAGCTGTCATTACCCTCTGTGAAGACATTATTCTTATTCTTTTGAAAACTTCCAATCTTTGATGGCAACTCTCAGCGTTCCTCCAATGCATTACCACGATATCCTAGTGTGTCTGATCCTCTTTTCACCGGCGCTCCCTCTCTGAGTGTGTTCCTATAAAGCCTACTTCTCAGACTTTGTCATTTTGAGGCCTTCCTCCCCTCCTGCCCACTTTTTAATTACTATCAAAGGCAGATAAGCTCCCATTACCCACAGTGAAGACATCAATCTTATTCTTACAAATAATTACCTTCCTTGAAGGCGACTCTCAACATTCCTCCTATACCTTTCCACGGTATCCTCGTGTGTTGGATCCTCTCTTGGCCTCTGCTTCTTCTCTTGATCGTGTTCCTGTAAATCCTGCTTCTCAGATGCTTTCCTCGCCTCCTGTCCACCTTTTGACCACCACCAATAGTAAACAGATCACCTTTACCTGCTGTGAAAATATTCAGTCTTATTCTTGCAAATACATCCAGAGTTTGAAGGCGAGTCTCAGCATGCATCCTACACCTTCACTCTTCCTCATGTGTCTTAACCTCTCTTGATCGTCACTTCCTGTTTCTACTGCGTTTTATCACATAGTACATTATTTATGCAGTGTTCTTTAATACATTGCCTGTTGTGGTTTATGTTGTGAGTGAGAAAACACCAGGAAATTATTATTAAAATGTGGAAGAATCAAAATCAAAAACAGGAAAACAACTGTTCGAAATAGCAAGATGCAGGAACCAGAGGACAAAATTGTCGTTATCAGGATTTTGTTTTATGATTTTTTTATAAATTCCCCGTCACTTCAAAAAAATATTTACACGTGTTTTAATGGGTCAAAAAAAAATCTGTTTTTGTACATATGTGTTTAATGATGTTGGAAATAAGTAATGATCTCCCTGCAACATCATTTTGTTTTTCTTAAGAGTGCTGCCATTTTGAGAATATTTTGTTGAGTGATTTACAATAAATACCGTTTTTTGAGTCAGAAATTCCATGTGAACATTCTACAAACTTAAAGCTACAACTAGGACAATTCGGAGAAAAGAAAGCAAATACAATTCACTGAGTTGTGACTCGACCCTAATTTCACCTCAGTAAATTATATAAAATAAAACATATAACCTGGTCAGTCAGAAATACCCTTTTTTTGGATAAATTGCATTTGGAGTGAAGTGATACACATTTTATACATTCATTTTATCTTTATTTCGTGAAAAATTGTGTTTAACTTTAATGAAACTGTGCAGCGGAGAGTATCAGGTGCATCCCAGGATTTAATGAAATGTTGTACTGTGACAGAGAATTTAACCTGTTTAGTCTCAAGTGTAAGAGACCGTGTGGGGACCTAATCCAGATCTTCAAAATTCTGAACATAGTTTGGGCCTTTTGACTAAATGGTGAATCAAATATGAAAGGATACTAGTGGAAATTAAGGAGAAGGACATTTAAGACTGGACACGCTTCTTTGTTGTGGGAATCTGGAACAAACTACAGAGATATGGAGTTGAAGCAGAAACACTGAAAACCTTTATGAAGAATCTTTAATGAGATATTGGGACAGCTTAGCTATTAGTTAAACTAACAAGGTTGATGGACTGAATGGTTGCCTCTTGTTTGTCAAATTTCTTAAGTTCTTATGTTCTGATTATTTTTTTTTATTTTTTTTTATTTTGCCGACCAAGTAACAATTTAAGATCAAATTTGAGTTTTTCTGAACAATTGACTGCAAACCCATATGGACACACTGATGTGGAAAGATAAAACGGCACAAGTCGGAGCTCTGAATGGTCCAATCGTGCATGAATGACTCATCTGTCAGTGTGCAGCGTGTAACATATTCAGGTCAAGCGTATAAAGGTCACATCATACACTATTTAGTTGTTCTTGATAAGATTTATCTCAAATCTTAAATCTATTACTCCCTGTTTTGGTTTCAAAAAATAATTCTTATTTAAAGAATTTGAGTTCTGGTTTTTGACTATCATCAAAGATTAACGCTTTGGCTCTGGTTGCTTGTGTGTTTATTGGTGTTCAAATTTTTGCCCTTTCTACTTCACTGTTACACGTTGTGGTAACAAGCAATACACAAAGAAACTAAAGAAGAGTTGGGGAATTGTCCCCTTATAATTTCCAGTGGACTTGTGAAAAATAAACATTGATTTGGATCAAAAACACAAGGATTTGACAAAATACAGGTTGGTTGTGAATTTTTATACAAAATGGTGACCAAAAGGAAGTATAGTTGGAAGTGATGTCATAACAGAAAGACGGAAGTGACGTCATCATGATGAGACTGGAAGTGGTGTCATCAGGGTGGGACCGGAAAGTGACATCATCAGCATGGGGCCGGAAGTGACATCATCAGGAAGGGACCGGAAGTGACATTGTCTTTGGGAGTCAGAAGCAGAAGTGATGTCCTGGTTGAAACATCATTGAGGGAAGCCAGAAATGATAGAGGTGAGTGAGCTAATTTATTACTTTTCTTCTGCAACTCAGGTGAAAGAAGGAGAGAGACGTTAATGCTCGATATCAACACTTCGTCTCTCGATATTTCACTCACCTCAGGACTTGTTGGCTGCCTCATAAGCGCTCGTGTGTGTGACAATGTATATTACCTTGATGATTTGTTTGGTTTGATTTATTTTTGTTTTTCTGGTTATGACTGTATGCTTGTTACTTTGGTTACAATTTATCTTTCTATTCCTTTTACTACCAAATTCTGCTGCTGTTCCTTACAGTGAGCAAAAAAAAACTGAGTTCTAGTCAAAAATAAAAGTGATTACAAATCAGGAAAGCAAATCGAATCCTAGGGCTTACTTAGTAAGAAGTGAACTCACAGTGTTACAAACAAGAGGGTTTTGCATCCATGCAAGCATAACTTCAAAGTACATTTGTGGGATCAAACCTGGGAACATCATGTAAATAACGAAAATCAAGACGTTAAAAAAAGTGAAAAACTTCTAGAATTCAATATAAAAGAGATGCTAGAATAAGACTTACATAAAAAAGCAATTATAAACATATGTCTGATATATAGTTTGTGTTTTTGTTACCTATCCTGCCTTTTGTATGTGAAACCTAAAGAGGCAGGCCCACCTAATAAGGCAGCTGGGTTACTGGTTGCAGCAGTACTTAAAAAGCTAAAGAAGGGTCCACAGCTTTGACATTGTATTTTTGACTTGTGATTTTTGTGCTTCTGGTTTTGGATTCCTGATTTAGACTGATTTTGTGATTTTTAGATTTTATTTACTTTTTATGACTTTTTAGGCAAAACTCATTTTTACTGACATTGCCTTTTGTGTTACTCATTTGTGTTCATGAAAACTATTAAAGAAGTTTGATTTCCTTGGGACCAGAAATTTAACAGGTCCTTTAATCCTTCTGTTTTGTACATTTTGAACTTTAATAGCCTGCAATCTGAGTAGGGGTTATGTCTGACTGGGATGAGGCTCATCCAGGGGCTAAGATGTGATCTAAGGCCAGGAATGGTACTGTGTGCCTGTGATATTTTTTTTTGGAAGCTTAAACTCCTCTTTGTATTTTGTTGTAGTAGGGTATTCAACATTGTCATTTGAAGAGAAGATCTGGGGAGCTTTTAATTTAATGGAAGAGTTTTACTTTAATTGATTTAGTAGAATTACTTTGACCTTAGCGTTACAAATTTTTGTCAAAACAACATGTAAAAAGCATTGTATTTTTTATTTGAAAAATTACATTTTTATTAGGTCTCATCATTCTACTGTAAAACATGTCAAACACAAAAAGTACAAAATCAGAAGTGTAAAAAGTATAACAATAATATATACTACTACAATACAAATAACAATAATAATGAATAATATGAAATAATAACAATAATACAAAATGAACAGTAATACAGTCGACCCTCGATACACAAACTGGCCTGACATGCGAACAACTTGATTTACGACCAAAATTTTTGTTTTGAATTACGACCAACATCTTGAGTTACGACCCGACTGTGGTCACGTGTATCCGCTTGTGCGATTGTAAACAAACAGCCGAGAGCGTTCGTAAGTGTCAGTCGGAGCCCAGATACCATAATTTTGGTCAGTGCAGTGATTTATATAATTTATTTCAATAATTGCTATCAAAATGGCCCCAATATTGTTAGAAAAGAAGCTACTGAAGGAAAAGAAGGTAACACAGGTAAAGAAAGCGATCACAACCGAAACAAAGTTAGGAAATTGTGCGGAAATATGAGAGTGGCGTTCGTGTAACCAATCTCGCTAATATGTACAGCATGTTGAAATCCACCATCTCAACAATTTTACAAAGAAAAGATAACCACCTTCCATTTCATCCTCCTCCTCCTCCCTTCCTGCAAGCCAAAGATGTCAACTTAAATGGTGAGTACAGTATGAAATTGTTGTTTCTGGTAGGCTAGGCACATTTTATAACTTTTTGGTTAGTACGTTAGAAAAATGATTGGTGTTTTTGGTAAATTATGCACATCATACAACCCTTTTTTTATTATGAAAAGGTTAAGTAAGTGTTGCTGTGGGAGGTTCGGAACGCATTAAGGGTATTTCCATCATTTCTTATGGGAAAAATAGTCTTGACTTACAATCAGCTTGAGTTACAACCAGCCCTCGCGAACGAATTGAGTTCGTAACTCAAGGGTCCACTGTAATAATAATAATGCTAATACCGTATGTACTGTCAAAATATGTGATATATCTTTGAACGGGAAAACTTCTGTGGTGTATGGTCATTTACCCAATACTGTTCAGCATAATGGTTCATCTCAACAGCAATTCTTTCAATTACCTCATCATCAAGAAATAACTTCAAGTAAGTAAGTTAATCTTGGCTGTCAATGTTCACTTTCATTCTTGGCTGCCCCACAAAGTCAAAGCAAGGTGGTGCTGGTTCATTTGAAGCAGGGTCAACAGAAACTCAAACTCAAGTGTCACTTTCGAATTCATCAGAATCGCTTTTGGTTTCACTGTCTGTTTCAATTTCACTGCCTGAAGACAGATTCACTTCATCATCACTAATCGTATCACTGTCCACAGCGTGAAACACCTGGGCTGCTGAAAGAACGTTTCTTACAAAATGCCATCATGAGAATATGAAAAGATGTGTCTACACTGTCACCAGGGTAACGCTTGGGACTGGCTCTTACGTTAGATGCGACTATATAGTTGCCCAAGTAACACTGGGGACTAACTCTTTTAACACTTTTACAGCCCCAGTAATCCTCGGGTCTATACAGTCACCTGAGTGACACTCGGTAGTAACATTTTTAACAGTTTTCACAACCCAAATAATGCTTGGGTCTAACGTTAGGAAGGTTAATAGAATTGACACACTTTGCCCAGACAATGAGAATGGTGTGTGAAAGTTAACGACATTTCTTTTCAGGTGTTTCTTTCAAATTGTACTTACAGTTAGTGTTCCTTTTACTTACATGTAACACTTTGCACTTTTCCATATTTAACTTAATTTTCCATTTGCTTACCCAGGTCTGAAGATTGTCCAAGTCTTTTTAAAGTGCCGTTGCTGCTACCTCAGAATCTGCTATCCCTTAAATTTTAGCATAATCTGGGAATTTCTCAAGTTTATTAACTAAACGGGAATCTACTGTGCATTCATAAAAGCATTCAGACCCCTTCACTTTCTGCACAGTTTATTGTGTTGTAGATTTCTTTTTTTTTTTAATTAGAAAATTTGCCATTGTTTACCCATCAGTCTACGCTCAATCACCAATAATGACAGCAAGAAAGCCTGTTTGCAGTAAGGTTGGCAAAAATCAAAAATCTCTCATTTCTGTAAATTTTCAGACTCTTTATTCAATGCTTTGCAGAAGACTTTCCTGGCAGCATTTCCAGCTTTGAGTCTTCTTGGTAAGCCTGTACAGGTTTTACACACCTGGATTGGGCAGTTCATCCCGTGAGAAAAGCACTATATAAATGCAAAGAATTATTATTATTATTATTATTCATCTTGGCAGATCCTCTCAGGTTTCAATTAGATTGGCTGAGAAGTGGCTGTGAACTTCCATCTTCATGTCTCGTCACAGATGTTCTGTGGGGTTTACGTCAGAGCTTTGGTTGGGCCCTAAAGCGGCGTTTGGGGGTGGCAAACGGGGTGACCACCCCAGGCCCCGCGCCTAATGGGGCCCCGTTTTTAAGGTCTGCATGTCCCGTTCAAGTGGATTTGTCAAGTTATATTTTCCAGTATATACTGTATGTATATGTATGCTTCTAAGAGGAACCCTTATAAAATCCCTGTTCAAGGTCAAATTCCATACATGTACGTCTTTGAAAACATTCCATAGTGAATATTAATGCACAAAAACATGATAACCGGCTGACATGACATCAACGTGAGTTATGACTATGACATCCTGCATATCAAGACTCAAAAGTATACTTGCAATTTGGGTACTTTTCTAGAAGAGGCCCTGCTAATTTCCGCATGACACCGCATCGCATTTTGCACTGCCATGGTATTGTCATGAATTATGAATTGTACATTTTTAATAGATTATATTGTTATATTTTGATAAAGTCTCATGTTATCTACCAAAAATTTAGCTGAATACTATAATGAGAAAATGTGGTTTATGTTAACATTATTTTTATTACATTCGCGTGCAAGTTTATACAGTCCACACATACCGGTAACAGCATTTGACGTAACTGGCCCCGCGTGGGCTTGGTCAGCCCTGCACACCCCTAAGGCCGCCTCTGGTTGGGCCTCTTAAGGACATTCAGAGAGTTGTCTTTAAGTCACTCCATAATTGCCTTGGCTGTATGTTTCGGGTCATTGACATGCTGAAAGGTAAATTATTACCCCAATCTGAGGTGGTGTCCACTCTGAAGCAGATTTTCTTCAAGGACCTCTCTATATTTGTCTGCATTCAATTGTCCCTCAGTTCTGACCAGTGTCCCTGCGCTCCCATGGCATGATGTTGGCACAACCTTGCTTCACCATAGGGATGGTATGAAGGGGAGTTAAGCTAAAGTTAGAAAATGGGGTTTATTAGAAAATGGAGCGAACCTTAGCAAAGCTGATCGTGTCACTTCTCAATGTCATCTCCACCCTTTTCAATGCATTTGCACCACCTGCCATGAGAGATCAAAGAAAAACTGTGCATCAGGTCCAAAATGAAGAGAAAACGAGGAGAATTACGAAAGGTCGATACCAGAGGTGGGTAGAGTAGCCAAAAATTATACTCAAGTAAGAGTAGCGTTACTTCAAAATAATATGACTCAAGTAGAAGTAAAAAGTAGTCATCGAAAAAATGACTCAAGTAAGAATAAAAAAAGTTTTTGGTGAAAAGACTACTCAAATACTGAGTAATTGTTTGATCATAATAAATGATTTATTTTTTAGAAATGTTGTAATAAGACAGACAAAATACAAAATAATGTGCAAATTCTGCTATTTCCAAATAATAAAATAAAAAATGAGTAAAAATAAATAACATCTTTACAAAATAAAGATGCACAAAAAACACAAGGTTCCAAATCTCAGTTTTTCACAACAAAGCTTTTGAAGCCAATACCTACAGTAGGTAACGTATGTTTGAACAGTGCAAGATAACCTGGACACTGACAGTATAATACTGTATATTCACTTGCCCTCCAAATAGCACAGCTGATAGAAAATAACATTAGAACAAGGCAGCTTGTGCACGTACAAGAAGTCTCACTTTACCATGACTGTCTGTGTCTGTGCATGTTTGGTTAAAACGTGCTTGTTCTTCACTCAGTGAAGTGATGGTGCAGATTCAGCAGGAGTTGGCTCTCAAGGTTCTTGTAGTGAAGCTGTGACCGTTTAGCAGTGAACAGGAGCCCCGCATGACTGCAGACACAGGAGGTTTGTGTGTGGTCATGTGACTGCATGGCTACGTCTGATTGGTGAAACAGAGTCATGTGATTATCGTCGCTATGTCTGATTGGTGAAATGGAGTCATGTGATTATCGTTGCTATGTCTGATTGGTGAAACAGTCGTTCAGTTGATCCACTGGCGGCTACTCTCTTGCAAAAATATAGCGTATCTAATGTGAAAATGGAAAAAAGTAACAAGTCGAGTGTTGCCCAATGTAGCACAGTAAGAGTAGTGTTTCTTCTTCACAAATGTACTCAAGTAAAAGTAAAAAATATGGTGCAGTAAAACTACACTTAGAAGTACAATTTTTTTAAAAAGTTACTCAAGTAAATTTAATGGAGTAAATGTAACTTGTTACTACCCACCTCTGGTCGATACACAAAAAGAACGAAACACAAAGATTTTAGCAAACGCAATTAAATCAGGTTTTTTTTATCCATAGCTCAGTTAGGGAAGAACAGCCCCAGCAGACCTTTTCTTCCATTGTGTCATAATTCCCATGTCATGATCTCCAAAGACACGTACAAAACAACCATCACGTTCTATATAAATTAAATGTATTATTATTATTATTGTTTATTATTAACAACAGACACCCACAATGACAGCAAATATGCACAAAACAAAATGGTGACCAAAATAGTCTAAAAACTAATTTGTAACTCAAACAGACTGGAAAAGCAAAAAATAATTGCCAGAAAAAATAGAGGGTTTCTAAACACCCCCAACATAAATGGGGGATCACAAAAATTGATGCACAAACTCCTGTAAAAAATCAAAAAAGGACAAATTCCTAACAAAGTGAGGCATCTGATATATCAATCAAGTTTTTTTTTTCTTTTGGATGCATCTATTTATGAGGTAGGTGAAGCAGAAGAGGAGGATTCAGGTGATGGGGATCCGGAAATTACGTCAGTCGTCATCCCGTTGTCAATTGCCAGATCTGCAGGCAGAATATTAGGAGAGGCATTAGGCGGCAGCGCCAAACTTCGATTCTCAGTGGAATTACCATTTGTTAAGCTGTGAAGTTGTCTCCCAAGCACACGTGTGACTCTATATATATGGGGCAGCCACCTGTATAATTTTTCCCAGCTGTAAAATTGATGAAAGAGAACAAACATGTTCACACGACTGAGTCCAAAACAGAACTGATTCACTAGAAACAAGACGGCGGCTTTAAAGGCCAGCATGGGAAGTGATATTATCAGGACCAGAACCGGAATTGTTGTCGTTGGCTGCCCCAGAGCCGGGCGGGATTTCCCTAGAATGGTCTGCAAGGAATCGAGAGAGAGAATTTGTGCACTTCGCCACCCCCTAGTTCGGCGTGGAATTACATCTATTCAGGCCCTTTAGTTGTCCCCTAAACACGCGTGTGTGACTATATATATCTAAACTAATTAATAAAAGGCAAAGCCCTCACTGACTCACTGACTGACTGACTGACTGACTCACTCATCACTAATTGTCCAACTTCCCGTGTAGGTGGAAGGCTGAAATTTGGCAGGCTCATTCCTTACAGCTTACTTACAAAAGTTAGGCAGGTTTCATTTCGAAATTCTACGCGTAATGGTCATAACTGGAACCTGTTTTTTGTCCATATACTCTAATGGAGGAGGCGGAGTCACGTATCGCGTCATCACGTATTACGCCTCCTACGTAATCACGTGAAGTGAAAACAAGGAAGAGATTTACAGCACGAGTCAAACGCGGGAACGAAGGTAAATGACGTTAATTGTTGAGTGTCTTTTGATACTGTGTAATTGTTGAGTGTCTTTTAATACTGTGTAAGCATACATATTAACAGATGTGCAATTAAACGTGTGCATTTACGGGGTGATTTCTCAGGCTTAAAGCCCGAAGTGATCACTTGAGTGAAGGCAGCTTCACAAAAAAACAGATTCATAACAAACTGTTATTGGTATATTTTCCCCCAATTTTAAAAGGTTTTCTTTTCTTCTTAATAAAAATTTAAAAGCAGAACTTCGCCGGTGCGAACCGCGGGGATTTGAGCGACTGACGCATACAGACATATTCATGAGTGAAGGTACATCGGAAAGAAAGCACCGTGTAAACAAAAAGTTTAAATTAAGTTCATAGACCTACAAAAGGTTGCCATTGATTTCAGGCAAGATTGCTTTTCTCCTGTACAACTATTACGTTGCATTCTCAAGAGTGTGCTTGCACAGCTTGGTCATATTACAACTGGAGTGCTGAACTGACAAACTGGTATACAAACAGAACAATCGTAAAAACAGGATTAAATAAAAAGGCTGCTTCCGTTGGCGAAGCAACGAAAAAGGAAGACCTTATATGACGTTTGTTTATAAAACAGCGGAGAGGTTGTGTGAAGTCAGCTACACAAAAAAACAGATCCTTAACAAATTGTTAGTGGTATATTTTCCCTCAATTTAAAAAGGTTTTCTTTTCTTCTTAATAAAAATTTAAAAGCAGTACTTCGCCGGTGCCAAGCGCGGGGATTTCAGCGACTGACACATACAGATATATTCATGAGTGCAGGTACTATGGAAACAGAACACCGTGTAAACCTAAAGTTTAAATTAAGTTCATAGACCTACAAAAAGGTGCCATTGATTTGAGGCAAGATTGCTTTTCTCCTGTACAACTATACGTTGCATTCTTAACAGTAACCTTGCACGGCTTGGTCATATTCCAACCGGAGTGCTGAACTGACAACGTGGTATACAAACAGAACAATCGTAAAAACAGCGGAGAGGCTGTGTGAAGTCAGCTTCACAAAAAAAACAGATCCTTAACAAATTGTTATTGGTATATTTTCACTCAATTTAAAAAGGTTTTCTTCTTAATAAAAATTTAAAAGCAGTACTTCGCCGCTGCAAAGCATGGGGATGTATATATATATATATAGATAGATAGATAGATAGAGATAGATATATATATAGATATATGTGTATGTATGTAGATATGTATATATGTGTATATATATGTAGATATGTAAATATGTATATGTATATATATGTGTCTGTATGTGTATATATATATATATATATATATATGTGTGTGTGTGTATGTATGTATGTGTGTATATGTATGTGTATATATATATGTTGATATATGTATATATATGTGGATGTGTATATGTATATATATATATATGTATATATGTAGATATGTGTACATGTAGGTATGTATATATAAGTATATATGTTTATGTATATATATGTTTACATAACCTCTTTAACACACTACTTCTCCGCTGCGAAGCGCGGGTATTTTGCTAGTATATATATATATATATATATATATGTGCACACAGCCCTGCCGCGCAACATGTTTCTATGCCGACTTCGCAGCCCCATCGCACAGCATGTCCATCGGCCATAGAAGGCTCAGCACCGCAACAACAAGTTTGCTCTGTGTTATTTTTTTATTGTTTTGTAATCAAATAGCCAGTTAAGAGCCCCATCCAAGAGTACATAATGTACATATTAACAATACGAATAAAATGTTCAGAATGTAGTAACCTTTAAGTGTTTTACAATCAGGCTGAACTCTCACAGATAAGCATGCTATACCTACTGGACAATGTAAGCCTTGTGGAGAAATGATTCTACATTGAGGGTGGTGTACAAACTCATTGGTTTGTACACCACCCTCATATACATATATATGTACGTATGTATGTATGTATGTATATTATGAGGGACAGCCAGGATTATTACCCACCCAGGACACCTCCTTAATGGAAGGACATAGGGAAATGGCCACTAGAGGGTGCTGCAGAAGCTACAGAACCCTATTTTGCTGAGTTGCCTCCACACTTGGGAGGACTTCTGGATCTTGCTAATGGGCTACCTGGAGTACTCCCTGGTGCAGCATAAAAGTAGCTGCCCACCTTCATTCCGGGAACCAGAGTTAGGAGGAAGTGAGATGAAGCTTGTCAGAGGAGGAGTGAATGTGAAGGACAAGAGAGAGAAAAAAGAGGGAGGAAGAACAGACAAAGCAAAAGTAGTGTGTTTCAGTGCTTTATAGTACTATGTTGCTGTGGGGAGTGAAAGAAAAGCACTTCACGAATAAATGTATGCTGTGTTGCTAAACTTGTACCTGGTATGTACTTGTGTCAGGTTTGGGCGGCTGGAGCAGCCCATGCAGGTGACTATATATGTTGTGATGGATGGCCGGCAGCTCATCCCGGCCGACACATCCAAGGTGCTAGATGCCGTCTTCCCTGCAGCATGGAGGTGCCCCAGATTCCCGCAGGGCACCATGGGAGATAGAGTTCAGCTTCACAGCCCTGCTGGGTGCCGTGGGTGACATTGTGTGATGCTGCAGGGAGACGCGGGGATTTTTATTTTCCCTATAGCCCGGAAGTACTCCCAAGTCACGGGGATGGAAGAACAGAAGTACTTCCAGGCTGAAGAAAAATGCCAGTCTTCTGACCCGGAAGTGCTATTAAATCACATGGACAGAAGGACAGGAGCACTTCCAGGTCAAGGACTATATAAAGGACTATGGGAGACCCAGCAAGCGAGCCGGAGTTGGGAGGTTGGGTGATGAAGCTGCTGGGAGAGAAGGATTGTATTATTGAGATTTTTTAATTATTGATTTACTGTTTATTGGGGTGATTGTGGTGTCTACTGTGGCACAATGTCGAAAAGAAAAGATATTAAAAATATTTCTAGTACTTTTACTTGGTGTCCTGGACGTTTGTCTGCAGGGTTTGAGGAGCAACAGTGCCCTCTAGTGTCACAATGTATTTATATATATATATATATATATATATATATATATATATATATATATATATATAGTCAAGCTTGGGTCGCAGAGTTGTATGTTTCCCACAAGCCCAGCACAGTCTTACAGCACAAGCACAAACAATTCTCTTCCTCTCTTTCTCTTCTCCTCCACTACTCCAGTCAAGCTTCATCTTCCTCCTTCCAACCCTGGCTTCCCAAGTATGAGCTACTGGCTCCTTTTATACTACATCCAGATGTGCTCCAGGTGCTTGATGAGTTTCCAGCAGCGGAAGAGCTGTCCAAAAAAACTCAGCAGATCCTGCTGCAGCACCCCCTGGCAGCGCCCATGGATCTCAACAGGACTGCACCAAACTCCAACTCCCATGGAGCCCTGCGGGAGTCTGAGGTATCGCTGCAACACAGGAGGGCTGCCATCTAGCATCCCGGTGGAGGTAACTCTCTGGCCACGCTTGCTCCCCCGGTCCTCCCAGTGTGGAGGCATCCTGGCCGGGCAAGGGTCTCCGCAGGACTCCACAACAAGCATAAGATTGTTCGTTTATTATTCAGCAGCATAAATAACGTGCAATCAGAGCAGCGGTATGGCTTTGTAATTCAATTGAGTTATCATATATGCAAGCAGTGTCTGACATAGCAATACGACCCCAGCAGGTACATAATGTGTTGTTTAAAGCACATAAGTATTAAAGTACCTTATTATATGAGTTGTTCGAAGGCTGGATTGGTTTTTCTTTAGAGATGTCATGTATATGAGTGGTGTATATGTGTTTGTATCCAGAATTGTATAAACCCCAATACTCCCCAGTCCCTGCTCCCACCCCCAGAGAGGGGCCTTCTCGTATTCTTTCACAGAGAATCTAGTCCCCCTCTATCAGAGTGCCACTTCCATGACATCATTTCCTTTCCTGTGCGGTGAGGGTTGCGACATTTTGGTGGCTGGATGACTTCAGGAAAGCTACACTCAGTATCAGTGTCTGCATCTTGTTTGACATAAAGGAGAGCCTGACGGATGACCGAAATCTAATTCTAAAGTGCTTGTCGAGTCTTCTGCATGATCTATGACTCACATAGTCGTCTCTACCAGTGCTTCTCCAGCTCAGTCCGGGGGACCCTGTGCGTCTGCAGGCTTTTCTTCCAAATCATTTGCATCTCCGAGTGGTCTCATTGTTTAATCACCTTCTTCATCTTCTTCTTTTTCCCTTATTTTGCCTTCAGGAAATCGCATTTAAAAGAAACATTTATAAGAAATTTAGAGTGCCTAACTGTCTTTTGTTATTTTTCTGTTCATTTTATTTTTTTCTATGGACTTTGCTCCTTTAAGCCAATATCACATTATGCAACTTTTCCAGTGATTTTCAATTGTAGCCTTCATTTACATAATCTTAGCAAGTTGGTGGCACATGAAGGTCAGTCGTCCACTCTGACATACCCATTGACTCCGTTCAGTCCAACAACTTGCCCCTCAAACAGGTGTGATTAATCACAGTGGTGGGCTTTGTCTGCATGAGAGCTGACAACCAATGAGTGCTCATCCAGAACTACAATTCATAGCATGCGATGAGCAGGAATAAGCAACACGAATGCTTTGGACCACACAAGCAGAAGAGAAACTCATCCGTCTGATTATCGTGATTTATTTACCAGAATTGAGCAAGTTATACAATGAATGCATGGCATGATATTCAGGAGCATTCGGCGACTAAGTTAACAAATATGAAAGTTGCAGCATTTACTTCATCCAAGTGTCAGTTATTACATTTTTGTTTATGAAATAGTTTTGTAACAATGAGTCATATTCAAAATATAATAGTGATAATAGAATACAATTCCATGTGTTAGTAGACAACATCAGATGTGAGCGTTTTAACAACATCTTTACAGTGGAGGCTTGTGGTGGCTCAGTGGCTTTCATACACAGCAGACTGCAATTCAAGTGACATGAAAATGTCATTGACGGATGTGTGTTAGTGGTGGAGGCTCTGTGACTAACTGCTATTCGGCTTTCTTCAACATATTTGAAAATATTCCCAAAAGAGTCGTATTCAATAATTAGCAATTGAATAATGTCCGGTAATACAAGATGACCAATGCTAGCATAATGACAGTATCATTACCGTATGAAAGGAAGAAAGGAACTGAAATAAGTTCCCTATCTAGTTAGTTAAAACTCAGTAATTCATTAAAATAAAAATATAATATAAATAAGTAAGAACTTGGAAAGCAACTGATTTGTTTTTTGATAAATTAGCCGACCCCACGGCTACACCCGCGTAATAGTGAAACAGGTAAAACTTTAAAAATCAATAAATAAAAAGGTATCGCTAGCTAAGCAGATTCAAGGTACACACCAAAACGCAGAGGTAGATCGACTCACCACTCCTGACGTCACTCTTCCCCCTCCCCTCGGCCCGCACTCTCTGTCTCAGACTAGCGTGAATATATCACTCCTGTAAGCGAACTATGTTGCTTAGCACGATGAGAGAAGTCGTAAAATCAACTGGAATTTCCAAGCAAATTCTAGAAAGAACCTGTTAAGTAGTTCTCTCGTTCGCTAGCTAAGCAGATGTAAGACACGTCCCGCGTCTGGCGGGTGAGTGAGGAGGGCCCAGCACCCCAAAGCCCCCCCCCCCCCAGCCCGCTCCAAGGGTGTGGGTTGGGATGTCTCTCCTATGCTGATATCAGCAGAAGGATGGGTGGAGGATGCAGTACTCCGAGGTGAGAGTGAGTTAGGGTGGTCAAACCTGTTAAAGAAGTTGTTCATTTGGTTTGCTCTCTTCACATCTCTCGCGATGGTGGCACCCCGCTTCGAGCTGCAGCCAGTGATGATCTTCATCCCATCCCACACTTCCTTCATGCTGTTATTCTGCAACTTCTGCTCTAGCTTTCTCCTGTACTGCTCCTTTGCCACTCTGAGATGGACTCTGAGTTCCTTCTGCATGCGCTTGAGCTCATGTGACATCAGATTTAATTGCATCCTAATAGAAAGACAGTTAACAAAGAAAGGAGTGCACACAGCGGCAAACAGCATAGAATGCAGAAAAGCTGCAATTACATCAATGTGGTAGACTCACTAATGCGCCCATTAGCAAACATTGGCTTAAAAAAAATGGGACACCCAGAAAACTGAAATGCAAATCATGATGTGTTTCAAATGTGAGAAACACTGGAGCACCACAAGGAGCAGTCCTGTCACCTTTTCTCTTCACTCTGTACACTTCAGATGTGAAATAATCAGCTTCAACACACACAAAAAGGTTTGGGACAGCCACCCGTATATTATCCCTGGCTGCAAAAGGGTATAATAAACCGCACTGATGTGCATGGATTGGAGTCCAAGATTGAACTGTGGTACATTCGACTTGTCTGGCAGGGAACCAGAAGTGACGTTAGCCTTGGGGCCAGAACTGGAAGTGATGTTCTTGGGGCTGAAACTGGAAGTGGTGTCGCCAGGGCTGAATCAGGCAGAATTTCCCGTATTTGGCCTGTAGAGACAACAGAGGAAGATTTGGGGCACCCCACCACCCCCTGGCCTGGCATGGAATTACCTTCATTTGGTCCATTCAGCTCTTCCCCCTATGCGCACGTGTGTGACATAGACTATAAATATAACCGCACGTTATGTCACTTTCAAAAATTCTCAGGTGATTCTGCACTTATGGGGTGTATTGATAAGGGGGATGAGACAGAGGAGAGGAGTCGGGGGAAAACTTTGAGAACTATTTGCAATTAAACATCATCCAGAGCAGACTCATCTTTCTTAGAAGACTCTGTTCCCTTAATGTTAATATAACTCTGTGATGGCTTTGGTGTGTTGGGCTGGTAACATCACTTCAAGAGTGGCCCACCAAATCAATGAGCTAATTAAAGGAAAGGCTTAGTTATGGGATGCACTCTGGACCCCTGGAGGTTGTAGTTTGGAGAAAATTAAAGGAAATCTGAGTGGCATTATGAACAATGCTGCACATCCTCTCTGTGACACACAAATACTGAGGATTTTCAGCCATCTATCTATCTATCTATCTATCTATCTATCTATCTATCTATCTATCTATCTATCTATCTATCTATCTATCTATCTATCTATTATTTAGTACCTTTCATATCTATCTATTGTCACAAACTCCACAAAGAGCCATAGCAAGGTTTGGGGCAGCCACCCGTATATTTGGTTTCCTGGCTGCAAATTGACATAAATGATAGCATTGGAAAAAGGTGGAGGCTTTTAAAGGGGGAAGACAGGAGGTGAGGTCAAAGGGACCAGGCTCATAAGGGTCTTCAACGACAGGCTTGAGCCTGGACGTGACATCATAGGGACTGGAGCCGGCAAGGTCTCCTTCCATAGGCTCGGACCCAGAAGTGATGTCAAGAGGGCCAGGTGGAATCTCCCATGAATGGTCTACAGCAAGGGGAGAAAAAGAGTCAGTGCACTCTGCCACATTCTGGTCTGATTCGGAACTGCCCTCATTCCAGCCCTTTAGCTGCCTCCCAAGCACATGTGTGCGACACTATCTATCTATCTATCTATCTATCTATCTATCTATCTATCTATCTATTTATCTATCTATCTATCTATCTATCTATCTATTCAAAGAGCTTCTGTAAAAAGCCAAATTTCACCCTGGGGATGAATAAAGTTCATAGTTTGTTATCTATGATAATGATCACAGTCTTTAATTCCAAGATAAAAACACCAAAGTAACATATCTTAATGCAAGGTAAACACCACGTAAATAGTAGTAAACACAGTTTTGTCATTTTTGGACTGACACCATAACATACAAACTGGGAGATAATGGCTTGCTTCATTAAATCAGGAGTTCAGCTCAAAGCAGAAATGATTAGAACAATAAGCTGCGGCCACAGGCCCCCCAGTACTGAACATGAGATCCCCTGGTCTATTCCATTAGTCTTAATTGTTCCCATTTTTCTTGATCACTTCACAGCTGATCATGTGAGCGTGACAGTTAGGACAGATGTATGTGTATTGGCAGCTGCACGATGAGAAAGCAACTTGACGAGGGCACTAAATCACGTCATCAACAATGCAAGAAAAGGACATGAAAAAGTAAATGAATTCCTAGAAAACAAAACAAGTAATAAAATATTTAAAACACGCCAAAATTAACTTAAACAGCTGGAGAGCCTGACAAGCTGAGTCTCAGCCTGGAAACAATCCCTCTGCTGTAGAAGATTATCCTGCTTGTTTCCAGTGCCAAATTACAGTAACCCCAACAAAGAAATGACTGCAGCCCTCTAACCTAACATGTCACATCATGAAAACCCCAGAAGGGCTTGAACTCAAAAGAGTTGTGGGAATCTGAATAAACTACCGAGACACGCAGGTGAAGCTGAAACCTTGACAGCCTTTAAGAAGAATCTGGATGAGATATTAGGGACAGCTCAGCTATTAGCTAAACAAACGGGCTTGATGGACTGAATGGTCTCCTCTCGTTTGTCAAATTTCTTAGGTTTCAACTGCCTCAGACCCCCCCTGTGAAAACCGCACTGGACCTCCTGCTGTTTGCCTATTGAGGTGGACAACACCATCATTTGTTTTCTTATCTGGATTTGCTACATGAAGGTCATGTTTTTGGACTTTACCACCATATAGTCCCTTTATGTTAGGATATACAGTAAGCTTAGATGGCACCCGCTCATATGTACGGCCTCTATAAAAAATATTCACCCCCTTGGAAGCTTTCACTTTTTATTATTAAGCAATATTGAATTACAGCGAATTTATATTCAACAGAAGAAGACTTCAATGTTGAAGTAAAATGAGATTTCTGCACAAAACACAAAATAAGTGATAGCTTAAAATAATCGATCGCTTAAATGGTCTAAAATAATTACAAATGTAAAACACAAAATAATTGATAGCTTAAGTTGTCTGAAATAATTGCAAATGTAAAACACAAAATAATTGAAAGGCTTAAAATAATCGATTGCTTAAGTGGTCTGAAATAATTACAAATGTAAAACACAAAATAATCGAATGCTTAAGTGGTCTAAAATAATTACAAATGTAAAACACAAAATAATCGAATGCTTGAGTGGTCTAAAATAATTACAAATGCAAAACACAAAATAATCGATCGCTTAAGTGGTCTAAAATAATTACAAATGTAAAACACAAAATAATTGATCTCTTAAGTGGTCTGAAATAATTATAAATGTAAAACACAAAATAATTGATAGCTTAAGTCAGGGGTGGGCAAAGTCATTCCTGGAGGGCCACAGTGGCTGCAGGTTTTTGCTCCAACCCAATTGCTTAACAAGAAGTACTTATTGCTCTAGAAACACTTCTGCTTCATTTTAGTTATCTCCCTCATTAAGATTTTGAACCCTTATTGCTTATTTAAGTCTTAAACAGCAGCATTCTCGGTTTTTAATTGCTCCTTATTAGCAATTAGATGCAAATGACAAAAGAAACCAGCAGTTATCCATTTTGCTTGCTACCCTTTACACCTCTGTGTATTTATCGTGCACTATTTGGTATAATTAAATACTTGGAAGGAAAGAGAAGAGAAAAAAGTGAAGAATTGAGAATTACCCATCCATTTTAAACTTCAAAGTATTTGGATGATATCCTTAGAATGGAAAAAAAAATCTAGGATATGAGAATGACTTGACATAGCAGAGTTAAAGCACTAACGAGCCATGAAATGTAATTATTGACAAGGATTGTTTTCTAATTAAGCAACTGGGTTGGAACAAAAACCCGCAGCCACTGCGTCCCTCCAGGACTGACTTTGCCCACCCCTGGCTTAAGTGGTCTGAAATAATTGCAAATGTAAAACACAAAATAATAGAACGCTTAAAATAATCGATCGCTTAACTGGTTTAAAATAGTTACAAACGTAAAACACAAAATATTTGATCACTTAAGTGGTCTGAAATAATTGCAAATATAAAACACAAAATAATTGATCGCATAAGTGGTGTGAAATAATTACAACCTTTAAAACACAAAATAATTGATCACTTAAAATAATCAATCACATAAGTGGTCTAAAATAATTACAAATGTAAAACACACAATAATCGAATGCTTAAAATAATCGATCGCTTAACTGGTCTAAAATAATTACAAATGTAAAACACAAAAAAATCGATTGCTTAAGTATTCACCCTTGCTTAACACTAGAATTACTGGAGCCTATGAAAAAACTTGTAGATCCGTCCCACCTTAAATCGCTTCACACCTCTCCATCAGCGTCTTTTGTCCTGTAAAAGATTCGATAAGCAGCAAGCAGCCTGCTATTATATCCCCCACCGCCACAGAGTTTTCTCAGCTCAAGTCTGTTTACCTGCATGTCAGTTACTTGGAGTTGTATAGAGTGAGAAGTCAAGCAAAATGACACCTTTTATAAATACTCTATCGTTATTTGGAACACATGCATTTCATGTGTGCTCCGTGTCTACAACATTCTATGTACAGTAAACACATCTTTAAAACAGAAACGTTTTTCATGTTTTAGTAATAATTGACAAAATGTAGACATGAAGTATATACTGTGTTAAGCCTGAATTCCAAATATCAAATAAACACTTTCACAAAAGGTACAAATATAACAGAACAAGTGCGCTTCTGTTCAAGAATATAACTGCAGAAAAAGAACCCTCATTAGGGTGCGACATTGACACGCATTTGCTACGACTGCTTCAGTGGCGTGGTGGTATCAACTATTGACTGGCAATCAAAACTTCATGGGTTCGACCCCAGACAAGTCTGCTTTGAGAAGTGAGCTGCTCTTATTCTTACTATTTTACAATAAAAACATACATTTGATTTCAGTCTGTAACAGCCGGTGTAAATGTATGATACTTGTAAAGGCTTTGTTTGTTTTTTTTTTAATTCAGTTTTATTCTCTTAGTCACGTCCCCCCCCCCCCCCCCCCCCCCCCCCCATCTGAAACTGATGGTTTCACATAAAGACGCGCTATAACAGAATAACAGAGGTGAACTCAGATCATGACGACGGTTCTACATCGGAGCAAGAATGCACGTCGCACTTTTGCCATCGCTGTACTTTGTATATGTACATGGGAAGCTCTGCTGTCTACTTGTGACATTACGCTGTAGGAAGTAAGTAAATAAATAAAGGTAAATAAATAAATAACATTCCATCTGGCTCTGATATACAAAGTACAGCGACGGCAGCTTCCACCTTCAGCTAGTGATTACAGCAGAGCTCAGATGTTCCAAGTTGACAGGGAAAGAGAGACACTGCTAGTGAATGTGTGTCCTCATGTTCACCCTGCAATGAGCTGGTGCCATATCCTGGGATTATTCCTGCCTCGCACTTGATGGTTGCTGGGTCTGGCGCAACCCTGGATGGATGGATGAATGGATGGGTAGATGGATGGATGGATGGATGGATGGATGTATGGAATAATTAAACATGTATAACAAAGATTTTATAATGTTCCTTTAAAGTTTTGAAGAATTGGTGTTCCAAGCTTGCAGCTGGTTTTACATTTATTACAGACACTTATTATGTGGTGATTGTTACGTGTAGGAAGAAAACAGAAGAACATGAATTGGGGGTTGGTACATCTGACAGAGACAGGACTACTGCAATAAACTTTTCCATCCAGGGTGGAGCCATCCCAGCAAGCATTGTGCACGAGGTAGGAATGATCCCCGGATGGGGGATTGCTACTGCTGCCCCACTGTGCCCCCAGATGTTTAATACATGCTTTCATGCTTTTATCATGAAAATCATATCAAGTATACATCTTAGTATTCTAAAAGGTCCAGAAAGCTGTAACATCATTCATTAATGTAACGTATTCTGTGTGGTGATCATGGCCTACGTGCTCCTGTCAGCATGAGAGAAAGAGAAAGCGTTTAACAAATGGGTTGGGGAACATTTTAGTTACAATGGGGTTTGAGAAACTCTAGTAAATTAAACATGAAATTTGAGATGAAGTTTCCAATGTTCTACTTTTACGACACAATAAACTATGAGATTAAAGTGGAAATTTCAAAATTAAAGTCGACATTTCGTCTTTAATCTCGACATAGACCTTTTTTTTCAGACGGTGGGCTGTGACTCGCCTTTTCACATCAACTTTGTTATCTAACCACTTCTTTTTTTATTTTGAGCGCGGTGCGACTTTCTGAACCTGAACTTTTCAGTTCCTCTGCCATGCTGTACCACTCTTTTGTTCCTTATATCACTGCTTTATGCCAACATAGAGTACATTTTTGTTTTCCTACACTTCACTAAGCAGGACCTCCATTCTGCATTCGCTGAAATTCTTCTTTTTTACACATGCTTTTGCCATTGCCTTTTAACAAAGCACTGAACAGAAGGAGCTGTTTATATTAATTTGCATATTCAAATAGGTGTAATTCTGGGAGGAGTCAGGGTGGGGCTGTAGGCATGTGCATGTGCATTAAAATTCATTTGATTGGGATATATGAAGGGAAAGTGCTTAGAACTTTGCTTACACACACTATTATATTATGCATCTGAATTTTTTTGTGCATATTTATATTTGACTTTGTGTTGAATGAACAGTTGCTCATGGAGTCCCGAATGAGGCACATTATCTGCATTGTGAGGGAGCGACAGTTATGGAATTATGACTATGTGGCGCGTTTCCCCGCAGGTGATCCGGCTCATAAGATCCTCATTGTTGGGGACCCGAGTGGCTGGACCAGGCCAAGGGGACACCCACGTAACACCTGGCTGTGGCAGATAGAGGGTCATTTCCGGAGGGTGGGACTGGACCATGTGTCTGCCTGTGGGGGTTGCCAACCAGGATCCCGAGTTATTTCGTCGTATAGTGGGTGCGGAAACACACTGTACCAGTGCATGCTCCCCAACTTGACTTGACTTGACTTGTACAGTCATAGGAAAAAGTTTGGGAACCCCTCTCAGCCTGCATAATAATTGACTCTATTTTCAACAAAAAAGTGGTATGTCTTTCATTTCCTAGGAACATCTGAGTACTGGGGTGTTTTCCAAACAAAGATTTTTAGTGAAGCAGTATTGAGTTGTATGAAATTAAATCAAATGTGACAAATTACTTCGGAACCCAAAATTTTGGTCCCGGTATTTTTTTTTTTTTTTACATTGGCACCAGTGCCACCTGTTGGGGCTCAGAGCAAGTGAAACTTTCGAATAAACTGTCCACCTTGAACTAAGAGGATGAGTCAGACATGTCAGCATTTGTGGTTACAACCAAAAACAAGAAATTACCACAATTCTTAAATCTAGTCAGACCAAAAAAAGAACAAATTCTCGACTCACGAGAGGCAGCCAGCAATAACAACGGGGTCACCAATTAAAAAATGGTGCTTTCTTTTTATAAAAATAACCCCGGTAACGCCGGGTACTTTGGCTACCATAAAATAAAAGTTGATTAATTTGATAATTGGAAATATAAATACACTAGCAAAATACCAGCGCTTCGCAGCGGAGAAGTAGTATGTTAAAGAAGTTATGATAAAGAAAAGGAAACATTTTCAAAATAACGTAACTTGATTGTCAATGTAATTGTTGTAGGCTTATTTTAGTATTGAGAGTGAATTTGATGATTGTAAATGTCGTGTATAAGAAATGCACATTTTAAGGAGGCGGAGTGGTGGCTCTGAGGCTAGGGATCTGCACTGGCAATCGGAAGGTTGCCGGTTCGAATTCCGTAAATGCCAATAGGGACTCTGCTCTGTTGGGCCCTTCAGCAAGGTCCTTAACCTGCAATTGCTGAGCGCTTTGAGTAGTGAGAAAAGCGCTATATAAATGCAAAGAATTATTATTATTATTATTTTTTAGGATGTAAGGATCGACGTTTGTAGTTCTGCCCTCGGGCTGTAAAATGACCAGGCTGTCTGCTGAGCTCACTCTTGAGCATGCAACGTACAGTTGGCCATGTGAGAAGCCATCTTGTGTCAAGTCAATGGCAACCTTTTTTAGAGTCTAGCCCTGTCACTTATTTATTGTCATAGCGAAGCAGACCCTTACTGGAAATTGGAGGCGTTTGAATTGGAATGGGAGGTCAGAGGGTATGAGAGGGTCTCCCCTGAGCCAGTTCCAGTGAAGACAGTTGCCTCAATGAGGTTCTTGTGCAGCGATCTGATCTGAAGCCTGGTGCCGTTACAAAGTTTTGGTGGTTGTAAGTTTCGTAGTAACATCATTGGTGCGCCGACCTTCAAAAGTAGAGTATGTGGAGGCCTGGCCAGTGGATTAAGAGTGTGAAGAAACTATACCGGATAGTGCACCGCATCCTCTTGTTCTACAACAGAGTCGACAGACGTATATGTTTTTGTTTCGGAAGTTAGTTGGTGAAGTAAAATGTTGTTTATATGTGAAGTCATGTCATTTTTTGGTGTTAGAATAGCTCTCTCCCTCCACCATGAGATGTTCTCTTCATGCAGATTTTGAAGTTGGGGGGTAAACATTTTCAATAAGGGTTTGTAAGGTATTCACCAGGAGACAGAGATTGTTAGGAACATTGAATTTACAGTTCTGTTCAATTAAATTGGCATCACCTATTTTGATGAGGGGAGCAGCGAACTCTCCGGCTTTTTTGTCACAGTTCAAGTAAACCGACATGTTTATTTTTAAGGTAAGAACGTTGGTCTTAGGCCACTAGATATGAAGACTTCAGACATGCTTTAACTTCATCTGCGCGTGTTCCTCTTAGGACAACCGGTAAGGTCTCCCGGAAGTCTCCAGCCAGCAAGACTGTCAAGCCTCCCATCATTTTTGTCGTGTTTCTGATGTCTTGTGGGGTCCTGTCTAAAGCCTCAACACCTGCTCTGTGTGCCATAGTGCATTCATCCCATACAATGAGCTTACAATCGCACAGCACTCGCACCATGGTGCTCTGCTTGAATATGTTACACACGGGGGAATCAGTATGGGTGAGGTTTAGAGGTAGCCTGAAAGAAGAACGAGCAGTCCTTCCACCCTTGAAGCGGTGGAGTAAAGAAGAAGGGAGCAGTGAGCACAATGAACAGCTGAAGAAAGTAAGGAAGCAAGTGAGGAGGCATAAGAGCACGGGATGTCGTTAATGTATATAGGCAGGGAGCCAACCACATGGAAAAAGAAAGGGGGACCGGGGGCAGCCGTTGTGCATCTCTGCTGTGAAATAAATCCTCTGTTAACAGAAATAAGGAATGAAACCACCAAAAGGAGAGGTCAGTTCCAAAATGGCGAGAACCGCCAAAAAGAAGACGTTATTCTCGAAAGTTTGTTACAGGGCACGGCGCGAAATGAAACATAGTTAACGTTTGCAAGTACAGTGAAATTTGGGCCTCCTACGTATATTGGAAGTCGCAGAAATAGTGAGGAGGGGTTTCCCCTATCTATATATACAGTTTAGGGGGTACACCCGTTTCCCCCCCTTGGGTGTTGCAATAGGACATGAAATATACCTAACTTTTGTAAGTACATTGCAAGGAATGAGCACGCAAAATTTTAGCTTCCCACCCATATGTGATGAGCCAGTGAGGGCTTTGCCTTTTATATGTAAAGATTTACTCTGTTAGTCATGTTATCTCATTTTCTATCCCATTTAACTCAGACCAGGGTTGCAGGGCTTGCTGGAGCATATCCCAGCTAGCATAGGGCACAAGGCAGGAACAAACCCTGGACATGGCGCCAGTCCATTGTAGGGCGACCACACACTCACACCCACACACCAACTGACACCAACTGGGAGGAAACCGGAGCAAACCCAAGTAGACATGGAGAGAACATGCAAACTCTAAGCAGGGAGGACCTGACACACGAACCCTGGTCTTCTTCCTGCAAAGTAGCAGCACTGTCAATGCGCCACCATGACGCCCATATTTACTCCATTAGTTAATTTTGATTTGTAGGAATCATAATGCTGTTCTCCGATCGGCCGTCGTGTTTCGGGGCTGGACTTCTACAAGTGTGTTGTCAGTAATGGTACGGGGAGGAGGCTTTTGACAAATACCAGCCCTGACAGCCAGCTCCAAGTCTGGCATCCAGAACCATGGAAAGACAGGCTCCTCTACAGGGGTGCGATCCAAGTACTAGCGGACGTGTTCTTTTAATTAGCGGGATTGCTCTCCAGCATCCACTGTTGGGAAAATAACAAAAGATCAATTTGAGGCACTTTTAGTTTATGTGTGGAATGAAATAAAATAAATTAATAAATCATTGCAGGCAGCTCGTAACCAGCCTCCCCACCGACGGATATGAAAAACTCATAAATCAAAAACAGAGCAAAGAGTGTAGCGCTCCAGTGGATTCCATCTGCGGCTCAGTGGCAGAATAGGCAGGAACCTGAGAGTCGATTCTAGTGTTATTCATGTTGGTACATCTGTGTGGTAAACATCATGCTGCCCACCTCACCACAACAATGGCACACCCTGAGGATGACCATCCATGTGCTGGTTACTGTACTACACTAAGCATCCTGAAGCTTGGTTTTCTTTAACTTAATTTTTCAACCTACACTCCCACTCTATTATATTCTGTTTACCGGTTGAATTCTGGCACATATTTGTTTTAATCATAATACTACAAATAACATGTGCGGAGATCTTTAAAATGATAAAGCTTGGCAGCTAAGTTTTGTGTGTGACCCTGAGGAAGGTGGCCATTTAGGCTGTGTGGCTGAGGCATTCGCCCCATAAGCTGCTGATTCTGGGACAGTGAAGGCAGAGGTTTTGGCATTTTGTACCAAAGATGGATTAGTGCAAGAAAGACACTGTCATGCATGAACGTCTGGGGACCACCTTCCCGGCTCTGGTGAGTCAAGCAGTTCCACCCCAGGATGAGAGTGGGCACTTACACTAACATTATCTCTTCCTTACTCCTCTGCAGCCAAGAACTGATGCAGAACAAGGAGGCCTGACCCCACCCCACTACCCAGAGAAAGCTCCACCCCTTTCCGGTCTCAACCCTATAAAGCTGGCCTATTCCCAGAAAGTGGCATCAGATACCCTACTGGCATACGTGAAGGATAGAGCTCCTGAACACTTACCCTTGTGAATTGAGTCACACTCTGTTTTTATTTGAACCGTTTGTCAGCTGTCTTCTTATTATTTAAAGGGTTTGCCTGGGGGATACCCCAACTTTTAATTGTCATTTCCAGTTGCCTACTTTCCCAGCCACCGTTACAACACAAACAACAAGCTGATGCAGAATGTGCATTTCACTCCAAATAAAGCAAATCTTCTTCAATAAATTATCCATAAAAACAAGTGCATTGTCATGCATCTGCATTGGAGGACCTCCTCATTGGCCCCATCGAGATATGTAATAACCCACCAAGATGAGAGGAGGCATCGCCACTAACACTGTCATCTCCTTATTTCTCCACAGTGTTGAGAAGTCGGCCAGTGAGGGCATTTGACCCCGGCACTAATGGTCCAACTACCATAAAATCCTGTTCGTCCCAGAAGGAGGCGTCATTTACTGACTCGAGTGACCCGCTGGACGTAGTTCCACTAGAAATGATTAGGCTACCCAGCCACCTTGCTAACAGTTGCCCAAGTTTTCCAACATAACAGGACCTATGTCAAAGAGTGTTTTCTTTTGTTTTTTGCTTTTGTCCTTGGACAATAAAAGGGATAACCTAGTTGGCCGTCTCAAAATTTTTGGGTGTCTCGGAATTGAAATTCCTGCACACGGCCATAGCATATGAAGGTTAAAATGAGCAATAAACAAGTTCCAATACATACCAAAAATAAAACATGGTCAGAAATAGGATTCCTTTTGTCCTTCTCTGAGCCTAATGTGTCTCTCCACCCTGCTCAACCTTCGGGCTCTTCTTCACGTGGCCAATCCTTATCCCATTTGTCTCAATTACAGTACTTAATTGGGATACCTAGAACATGACTCCATCATCATACTACCGCCATCTTCAGGTGTCAGTAAGGACGATCCCTAGAGTCCTACAAGTGCTCAACAGGAGAGATTTGCCCCATTGAGCGCTGTTCCTCTCACTCCCCTAGGGGGCTCCATAATCGCCATACCTTCTCTCCACCAATTTTCTGATTCTTTGCCTTCTCTTTTCCTTCCTTTTCTCGATCCCCTTTCAGCCTAACTGAGACCCCTTTAATACTGTGCTGTGGGTGCAAATGCTTTCTGTAATGACCCATAAATGGGGAATGGCTGAGCCAATCTTCCAAATATAAACATGATCCAGAATCATCTCCAATATTGCTGGGATCCAGCTCATTTAAGATGGACTGAGGCAAAATGGAAAACTGTCCTGTGGTCTGATGAGTCAAAATTTGAAATTCTTTTCAGAAATTGTGAACCAAAGAGGTGAGAGACCATCCGGCTTGTCATCAGTGCACAGTTATAAATCCAGGCATGGGTGTGCGTTAGTGTCATATGGGGAAGGCACCATTAATGCTGAACAATATATACAGGATTTGGAGCAACATACAGTCATATGAAAAACTTTGGGAACCCCTCTCAGCCTGCATAATAATTGACTCTCCTTTCAACTAAAAAGATAACAGTGGTGTGTCTTTCATTTCCTAGGAATATCTGAGTACTGCGGTGTTTTCTGAACAAAGATGTTTAGTGAAGCAGTACTTAGTTGTATGAAATTAAATCAAATGTGAAAAACTGGCTGTGTAAAAATGTGGGTCCCCTTGTAATTGTGCTGATTTGAATGCCTGTCACTGCTCAATGCTGATTACTTGCAACACCAAATTGGTGTGATGAGCTCATTAAGCCTTGAACTTCATAGACAGGTGTGTCCCATCATGAGATATAAAGGTATTTAAGGTGGTCAATTACAAGTTGTGCTTCCCTTTGACTCTCCTCTGAAGAGTGACAGCATGGGATCCTCAAAACAACTCTCAAAAGATCTGAAAACAAAGATTGTTGAGTCTCCTGGTTTAGGGGAAGGCTACAAAAAGCTATCTCAGAGGTTTAAACTGTCAGTTTCTGTAACTGTAAGGAATGGAATCAGGAAATGGAAGGCCACAGGCACAGTTGCTGTTAAACCCAGCAGGTCTGGCAGGCCAAGAAAAATACAGGAGCGGCATATGAGTAGGATTGTGAGAATGGTTACAGACAACCCACAGACCACCTCCAAAGACCTGCAAGAACATCTTGCTGCAGATGGTGTATCTGTACATCGTTCTACAATTCAGCGCAATTTGCACAAAGAACATCTGTATGGCAGGGTGATGAGAAAGAAGCCCTTTCTGCGCTCACGCCACAAACAGAGTCGCTTGTTGTATGCCAATGCTCATTTAGACAAGCCAGATTCATTCTGGAACAAAGTGTTTTGGACTGATGAGACAAAAATGGAGTTATTTGGTCATAACAAAAAGCACTTTGCATGGCGGAAGAAGAACACCACATTCCAAGAAAAACATCTGCTACCTACTGTCAAATTTGGTGGAGGTTCCATCATGCTGTGTGGCTAGTTCAGGGACTGGGGCCCTTGTTAAAGTCAAGGGTCAGATGAATTCAACCCAATAGCAACAAATTCTTCAGGATAATGTTCAAGGATCAGTCACAAAGTTGAAGTTACACAGGGGTTGGATATTCCAACAAGACAATGACCCAAAACACAGTTCGAAATCTATAAAGGCATTCATGCAGAGGGAAAAGTGCAATGTTCTGGAATGGCCATCACAGTCCCCTGACTTGAATATCATCGGAAATCTATGGGATGATTTGAAGCAAGGTGTCCATCAAATTGAACTGAACTGGAGAGATTTAGTATGAAGAATGGTCAACAATACCTCCATCCAGAATCCAGACACTCATCAGAGGCTATAGGAGGACAGCATCTAGAGGCTGTTATATTAGCAAAAGAAGGCTCAACTAAGTATTGATGTCATATCTCTGTTGGGGGGCCCACATTTATGCACCTGTCTAATTTTGTTATGATGCATATTGCATATTTTCTGTTAATCCAATAAACTTAATATCACTGCTGAAATACTACTGTTTCCATAAGGCATGTCAGATATTAAAAGGAAGTTGCTACTTTGAAAGCTCAGCCAATGATAAACAAAAATCCAAATAATTAAGAGGGGTTCCCAAACATTTTCATATGACTGTATGCTTCCACCCAGATGACAGCTTTGTCAAGGGAGGCCTTGCTTATTTCAGCAAGACGACGCCAAACCACATTCTGCATGGATTCCAACAGATGGACTCTGCAGTAAAAGCGTCTGGGTGCTGTGACAGGTGGCCACGGCCATTACCTGGCCGGGATTGCAATGGATTGGAAGGACTCCAGGCAATACCTCCCCTGGGACACTGGAGGTAAACCCTACTGGGTGGCTGTGGCACCTCGGATTCCCGCAGGGCATGCCGGGAGCTGGAGTTTGGTGCAGCCCTGTTGGATTCCATGGGTGCCGCCAGGGGGAGCTGCAGAACCCTATAATGGACCTCCAGAACACCTGGGAATGATTCCAGGTAATACTGATAGTCACCTGGAACATTCCCAGAACCTGAATAAGAGGAGCCGCTTCGCTCCATTCAGGGAGCCAGAGTCGGGAGGAAGGAAGACAAAGCTTGGTGGGAGAGGAGTGAAGGCAGCTAAGAAACAGAGAAGGAAGAATGAGGAAGATGGGACTGAGCATTGTGTGCTGATACTTTGTGCTGTGGATTGTAAATAAAAGCTGTGTTGTGTGGCAAGGTCATGTCTGCCTGTCTGTGTCGGGTTACAATGGCATCCCAGATGGGACCTCCTGGCCGTCAGTAGACAGGCGACCCATACTAAATAATTCTCATGGCCGTGGCCGCGTGTCACAGTGCTAAACTGGCTGGCCTTCAGTCCAGAAATGTCACCCATTGAAAACAACTGACAAAATTATGAAATAAAAAATACAACAAAGGAGATCCAGATCAGCCATTGACCAGCTGAAATCCCACATCAGGCAAAGGATGGGACAACACCTCACTTTCAGAACTATAGACACTGATCTCCTCAGTTCACAGACGTTTACAAAGCATTGTTAAAAGAAGAACACGTGGAAGCAACACGATGATAACCAGGCCACGTGTTCCTAGCATCAAGTTCGAAATGAGCACATATCTTGTCACGTCTTTGTAGTATTTTCAATAAAATGTAAGGTTTTCATGATTCGCATTCTGCTTTTATTTTCATTTTACAACAGGGGTTGTAATTTGTAAAATCCGTACTTGCATTTTACCTGAGAACTTGTCACTGCACTCTGTGCCTGAGAGTTATTCAAAAATAAATGGAATTGAATTTTTTTGGAAGAAATCCAAACTGCTAGAAGAAAGCACACACAGCATAAGAAAAGAGGCCAGAAGTCAAGTCCATAGATGTGTAAGGTCCACCAAGTATTAGCCTGAATTTCAGCTTACAAAATACAGCCCAAGAATAAGAAAAGAGAAGCCATCTTTTATTTCTTCTTCTTTTCTTTTGGGTTTCGGTCACGTTCCTGGCGCTCAGACAGATCAACCTCTTCTAGCCAATCTGCTCCAGATGTACAGGCCTATTAAGACGGGTAACCAAGGGGACTGTTGAATTGCATATTTGGAAGGCCGTCGATCAAGCTGGCAGCCCACCAGACCTCTTGAACCCAGACCCTCCTTGGCTGTTGTCCTTTTCATCATTTTTGTTTTGGTGTCAGAGTTCGTAAGGAATAATTTACTTCAAGTGTATTTAGAAGATGTGTCCATGTTAACTCCAGTGATGATGAGCAGAAATGACCTCGGCATAAACATTTATGGTCCCTTCTTTGGCTCCAAAATAAATCTTTCCCTTTTCTTGTTTTTATCTGTAGACACCTCCTTCATGATACTCCCTCCCTGTCTTCCAAAGGCATGTCGACACTTAAAATAGACCCTTACAACCATTCGCTTTTAGAATCTGCTTTTTACCAGTTTGGGATTTCACGTGCCAAACCCTGTCCTGTCAGCATTTTAGTGCAAAGTAGGAATCGACTCTGAATGGGGCACCACTTTATACAGTCTCCTCAAGATAAATTCCACTCAGGCTTTAGATCTAACTATAGCACAGTGTGGCGAGTTGCACTATGGCGTTTGTTTTTATTTTAGTATGTAACTATTTATAGATCTTTTATTTTGTTTAAACAGTTAGGAGGAGTTGAAGGTGATGCCGATGAAAGATTCAGTGAAGGAAATGGCAGGGCAACCGCATCTGAGACAGTCCAGGGTTGGATCACGTGGTGTGCAATGCAAGCTGTCCATGCCCTGACAGAAGGAGGCATCCTGGCATGAAGTACCAAACTACCATCCATCCATCCATCCATCCTCTTCCGCTTATCTGAGGTCGGGTCGGAGGGGCAGCAGCTTGAGCAGAGATACCCAGACTTCCCTCTCCCCAGCCACTACTTCTAGCTCTTCCAGGAAAATCCTGAGGCGTTCCTAGGCCAGCCGAGAGACAAAGTTCCTCCAGCGTGTCCTGGGTCTTCCTCGGGGCCTTCTCCTGGTTAGACATGCCCGGAACACCTCACCAGGGAGGCGTCCAGGAGGCATCCAGATCAGATGCCCGAGCCACCTCATCTGACTCCTCTCAATGTGGCGGAGCAGTGGGTCTACTCTGAGCTCCTCCTGGATGACCGAGCTTCTCACTTTATCTTTAAGGGAAAGCCCAGACACCCTGCGGAGGAAACTCATTTCAGCCGCTTGTATTTGTGATCTCGTTCTTTCGGTCACTACCAATAGCTCATGATCATAGGTGAGGGTAGGAACATAGATCGACTGGTAAATTGAGAGCTTTGCCTTACGGCTTGGCTCCTTTTTCACCCCGACAGACCGTTGCAGAGCCCGCATCATTGCGGACGCCGCACCAATCCACCTGTCGATCTCCCGCTCCATTCTTCCCTCACTCGTGAACAAGAACCAGAGATACTTGAACTCCTTACTTGGGGCAGGATCTCGCTCCCAACCATGAGAGGGCACTCCACCCTTTACCGGCTGAGGACCATGGTCTCGGATTTGGAGGTGCTGATTTCCATCCCAGCTGCTTCACACTCAGCTGCGAACCGATCCAGAGAGAGCTAAAGATCACTGTCTGATGAAGCAAACAGGACAACATCATCTTCAAAAAGCAGTGACCCAATCCTGAGCCCACCAACACGGACCCCCTCAATGCCCTGGCTGCGCCTAGAAATTCTGTCCATAAAAGTTATGAACAGAATCGGTGACAAAGGGCAGTCCTGGCGGAGTCAAACTCTCCCCGGAAACAGGTTCGACTTACTGCCGGCAATGCGGACCAAGCACTGACACCGGTTGTACAGGGACCGAACAGCCCTTATCAGGGGTCCGGTACCCCATATTCTCTGAGCACCCCCCACAGGATATATTGACCAGACTTTTCTAACCAGTAACAAAAGCACAAAAACACAGGTTTTCTTTCTCCACATTCAATTCACCACTATCATTTCTCTCACCACCGCTCTGCCCTCCTCCAGTTGAGTGTTGCCTTTCTTCCTCCAAGCTGTGACTTGTCTGGCCAAGGGAGTGCGGTTCCTTTTATTAAGGACCCGGGAGTACCTCCAGTGAAAGAGCCATTGCCCGATTGACGCATCCATCACAGCAGGGAGCTTGTCTCCCTGTAGCACCCTTTTGCAGCACCCAATGACCCCAGCAGGGCTGCTCTACTGGACTACACCTCCCTGCATATCCTGCTGGCTTTCCACAGGACACCGATATCTCGGGGCTGCTGCCATCTAGCATGCTGGGGGAGTAAAAAAAAATGGCAGCGATATTTTTTCCTTTCAATGGGCTGTCTGTCCATCTCTTCCGGTTCTTCGTCTCTGGCCAGGATGCTTATCTGTTCTTTAGGAGTCTCCTTTCAATTTTTAGCCAGGACATCAAGATATCATTCTACCCTTTATGAAGGATGCCCAGGGATCTTTGAAAGTCAGGACCTCGATTTTACATCTCACCAAAAGGACTGCACCATCTTTACAGCACAGTGCCCCCCGTCACTGCACTGGGACATTGGATTCACATTCAGACTTCAGGGTAGGCGCCTGCTGCTGGCCTCACCAACACCTCTTCCAGAAGCAACCAATGCTTTTCCTATATGGTCTCCCATTCACGTTCTGGCCAGGCCCATATACTCTATGCTTAGCTTCAGGTGGGTGACCTCTTCTAAAGTGCAGGTGGAATGGCCGCTACTTGGTATGGTTGTTGTTGTAGTTTTGCATGTGAATAAATCACAACAGATTCTTTAACCTGGAAAGTTATTTTTGATTTTTATAAAGTTTTATCAATAATTTCATGACGTCACTTCAGTGCTGTTAGGATTCAAATTTTTTCTTTTATTATTTCATGGATTCATTTAGTGTTTATTTCATGTTCTTGGTGGAGCTTTGGGATATAGAGAATTCTAATTTAAAGTTTATTTTGCACTAAGGGAATCATTAAAAATGTTAAAAAATATTGAACATCTTATCACAAAGCCATTTTCTTTTTGTAGATGCCACCATTTTGAACTTGCATCACTGAATAGAGGGTATACAGTAATCCCTCACTTATCGCGGGAGATAGGTTCCAAGGCCGACCGCGATAACTGAATTTCCGCGAAGTAGGGACACCATATTTATTTAATTATTTAACGTGTATTTGGACGTTTTTAAACCCTCCCTGTATTGTTTACAACCCACCCTTTACTCTATTAATAACAGGGACAACTGCTAAGCAATATGAAATCGGTAGATAAGTTTACACTTACTGTATAGCGAAGTACAAGTAGCTATATACGACGTGATGAATATGCTGCGCAGTAAAAATGATGACGATGAAGGTGATGATCCCCTGAATGCAGTATACAGAGCACGTTAATGCTGAATGAGTGAAATGAGACTTCCTGGTTAATGCAGCACTGCGTCGCTGAGCCAATCAGCAGCACACAGGAACTTAACTGCGTGCTGTGATTGGGTAGCTTCTCAGCCATCCGCCAATAGCATCTCTTGTATGAAATCAACTGGGCAAACCAACTGAGGAAGCAACTATCAGAAGTAAACAGACTAATTGTCCGCAGAAACCCGCGAAGAAGCGAAAAATCCGCGTTATATATTTAGATATGCTTACATATAAAATCCGCGAAGTCGTGAATCCGCGAAAAATGAACCGCGAAGTAGCGAGGGATTACTGTAAAGGTCAAGGGTTATGAACTTCCTGATCATCTGAGATTGGTCAGAAGCCTAAACACTTAACACTAGAATTACCAAAGTTTATGAAAAAACTCATAAATCCGGCCCACCTTAAATCCGCTCGCACCTTTCCGTTAGCGTCTTTTGTCTTGTAAATGTGTCGATAAGCCCAAGCAGCCTGCTATACCATCCTCCCCACCGCCACAGAAAGTGCAAAAACCTCTCCCAACTGAAGCCTTGTATATTAGGGAGTAAGGTAGTACCTAGAGCTATATAGGCTAAAAAATATATCGTTATTTGGAACACATGCATTTCACGTGTGTTCCATGTCTACAAAGATCTATGTAAGTGTAGGATGACACGAAATGCAAGAAATGTTGAACACATACCTAAGAGACAAACTTTTTCTATGTTTCAGTACTGATGACAAAAGTTGACATGAAGTGTATAATGTGTGAAGACTGAAGTCCAAATATCAAATAAGCACTTTCACAAAAGGTACAAGTATAACAGAACAAGTGTGCTTTTATTCAACACTATAACCGAAAAAAAAGAAATCGGGTTAGTGTGGCTTGTTGTCATGGCTTCTTTGGTAGTACAGTGGTAAGAATTGCTGACTGCTATTCAGAAAGTTGTCGGTTCGAGCCTTCCTATGTCTCAAAATAAGTGTTTTGAGTAGTGAGCAATTCTTATGGTTACTATTATACAATATCCTTTGTGGCATTACATGTGTAATTTGTGAGCATGCCCTTGTCAATCAAACACAGGAAGCCCTGCAGTTTACTTGTGACTTTGCACTGTAGGAAGATACGTAAATAAATCAAGGCAAATAACATTCGATCTGGCTTTTATATAAGTAACATATAAATGTTTCTTATGTAAAGACCATCACAAAGCATAATCACAAACAGGACTTTGCACAATATGTTGGCGAGCTCTGTAAGCCATGCTGCTTCGTTGAAGGACAGGTGTGGGGCAGACTGACTGGCAGGATGACTCCTGATCTCTTGCTTCATCCAAACGGTGCCATCTTTCGCCTTTACGCCTGGTGCAGCTGCGTTGTTCTTATACGTATGTGAGTGGACGTATCTTGTGTCGAGGGCAGGGGGCTTCTGTTCTCTTTCTCCGATGTAGAACCCTCGTCCTCATCTGAGTTTATCCTGTTATAGCACATCTTTATTTGAAAACTAACAGTGTCAGATCGGGGCAAACGTGAACAGGACTGAGAGAATAAAACTGAATAAAAAAAAAAACGCTAACTTTTACAAGTACCATACATTTACACCGGCTGTTACAGACTCAAATCAAATGTATGTTTTTATTGTATAATAGTAACAATAAGAGCAGCTCACTACTCAAAAATGTCCAGAATCCTATCTCTCCCCTTTAAAGTCAGTGGGTAACTGATGTTATATATTATTTGAAATTGGAAAAAAATAAAATTCTCACTTAGAAGATCTGTGCAGAAATTTTTCAAAAAACACTGCCACAATCTCAGTTCCCTTTAGAATTAAAAAGAAACACCCAAAAGACCTCTGATGTCAAGTCTGCTTCAGAACGTCATTAGCCGCCCCACCACTTCCATTTGCTATGCTATATAAAGAGTCTCCTTACAGGAAGCAGCAATTCACTGTGGATTTGCTTCTGAAGAGGACACACTTCAATAAACCCAGAGGCCATTCTACATACATCAGATGTGCTATTTATCCTTTATTTTGCATAGCCTATCTTTCCTTCGTTCACCAAATACATTCGACGAGGTGCCTCTTGGACCCCCAACTCTTCTTTTGTTTCATTGAACAATGACCCTTATAGCAATGAGCATATGATATGGGGATGAACTATAGTGGACTATAAATAATAGTGTGCTGTGTGTATTCTGTATCCTATTCATGTATTGACTAAGCAGATAATACAATAAAGGTAAAAGCATATTGTAGGAAAACGTAGGAGTGTTTAGGGTTAATTGTACTTTGTCTAGCAAGTACTTTATTATAAGATGTGCTGAACTGCTTGGGTTGCTTGTTTGAGGAAAGTGTGGGCTTAAGGTATAAAAGCACAAGCTATGTGCTGAGAGACTGTTGTCATGGGTAAAACACTAAATGATGGAAAATTTGGGAAGAAAACCTGAAATGGGATTGACCGAGGGGCCAAAGGTCACCCGGGAAGGTTGTCAGTCTCTAATCTTTGATGCCTCATTGGCCTAAAATTACCACAGTGAAGTATGGAAAAAGACAGTGGTCTGTGTCCCACCCCAGCCATTCGAGACAGAGATCCTTCCAGAAAGACCGACAAGCTTACTGAATAATGCAAGAAGATCTTCCATTTAAGCATTAGACACATTGGGTGTCCAGTCTTTGATGAGAAGTGCTGCTATCCAGCCAGGTAGTATTTGGGGTAAACGCCACATCCACATGTACCCGTTTTGCTTCAGATTTTGACACATTTTAGGAATTAAGGACATTAATACTTAAGACTTATAATGAGTGAATAAATGTTGTACCTGCTCCTCTGCTTTAATTTCTGTGTACTCTGTTTACTGCCACTGAGTAAGATAATGGTAAACGACACATGCAGTCAATCCGGGTTTGGTCTGTCTGTGATCAGTCTTGTCGTGGACTGAGTCCCAAGCAGTAAAGTGTCCCAAAAATGGCCACTAGGGGGAGATATCATCATCAAACCATCCATCCATCCATCCATCCATTTTCCAACCCGCTGAATCCGAACACAGGGTCACGGGGGTCTGCTGGAGCCAATCCCAGCCAACACAGGGCACAAGGCAGGGAACCAATCCCAGGCAGGGTGCCAACCCACCGCAGGACACACACAAACACACCCACACACCAAGCACACACTAGGGCCAATTTAGAATCGCCAATCCACCTAACCTGCATGTCTTTGGACTGTGGGAGGAAACCAGAGGGCCCGGAGGAAACCCACACAGACACGGGGAGAACATGCAATCGAACATGCAAGCGAACCCGGGTCTCCTAACTGCGAGGCAACAGCGCTACCACTGCGCCACTGTGCCGCCCTCATCATCAAACCGCAGTTAGTAATAGGGCAAACTGAGTCTTTATAAATAAAAAAGATGTATTCTTCCAAAACTGTGTGTAACAAAAAATGAGGCTCTGTGGAGCACAAAGGCAAAAAGGAACTGCCTATAACAGAAGCAGAGTCCCACAACAGAATACAAAAAGAGTGGCTGAGAAAACAGCAAGAGGGTCAAAATTCCAAAGTATACCAAAGGCACGAGCACAACAAAACACAAAGAACTCACCGACTCCAGCGCACATTCACGATGAGCCACCAGCAACTGTGGAATACCCTCGGGATTTATAGGGTGAAGAGCAGTTCCTGGTGGTGATTGGCAGGTGGCCCCGCCTCTTGGGAGGACCACCCACAAAACACATGGAACATGTTAAAAACAGCTTATATGCATAGACAAAATCAAAAATAAAGAATGGTGCATAAAATGAACATATATAAAAGAATCAAAAATGAATTAAAGCAGCGATTCTTAACCTTTTTTCAGTCACGGAACCCCTTTAAGAATCTAGATAGATAGATAGATAGATACTTTATTAATCCCAATGGGAAATTCACATTCTCCAGCAGCAGCACACTGATACAATAAACAATATTAAATTAAAGATTGATAATAATGCAGGTAAAAAACTGACAATAACTTTGTATAATGTTAAATGTTAACGTTTACCCCCCGGGTGGAATTGAAGAGTCGCATAGTGTGGGGGAGGAACGATCTCCTCAGTCTGTCAGTGGAGCAGGATGGTGACAGCAGTCTGTCGCTGAAGCTGCTCCTCTGTCTGGAGATGATCCTGTTTAGTGGATGCAGTGGATTCTCCATAATTGACAGGAGCCTGCTGAGCGCCCGTAGCTCTGCCACAGATGTTAAGCTGTCCAGCTCCATGCCAACAATAGAGCCTGCCTTCCTCACCAGTTTGTCCAGGCGTGAGGCGTCTTTCTTCTTAATGCTGCCTCCCCAGCACACCACCGCGTAGAAGAGGGCGCTCTGATAGAACATCTGCAGCATCTTATTGCAGATGTTGAAGGATGCCAGCCTTCTAAGGAAGTATAGTCGGCTCTGTCCTTTCTTGCACAGAGCATCAGTATTGGTAGTCCAGTCTAATTTATCATCCAGCTGCACTCCCAGGTATTTATAGGTCTGCACCCTCTGCACACAGTCACCTCTGATGATCACGGGGTCCATTAGGGGTCTGGGCCTCCTAAAATCCACCACCAGCTCCTTGGTTTTGCTGGTGTTCAGTTGTAGGTGGTTTGAGTCGCACCATTTAACAAAGTCCTTGATTAGGTCCCTATACTCCTCCTCCAGCCCACTCCTGATGCAGCCCACGATAGCAGTGTCGTCAGAGAACTTTTGCACGTAGCAGGACTCCGAGTTGTATTGGAAGCTATGGACCCCCTTCCCTAGAAATTTTCACATAAACACAACTTTGCATGCAATGAATATAATGTCATTTATTTATCGAGATTTGATTGTCTCATACATATATAACATATAAAGTATTATTAAACTTTATTCAAAAGTAATGGCCACTCATTATAATTATGAAATACAATCCTCTTGTGCAAATTAAACACAGATCTACTACTACTACCATTACTACTACTACGACTACTTTAAATCAACAGTATCAGGCTGTATAGTGAATATAAATGTTAATTTTTATCTGACTCTCACGGACCCCCTGAAATCCATCCATGGACCCCCTGGGGGCCCACGGACCACAGGTTAAGAACCCCTGAATTAAAGGGAGGAACCCTGGATGAGACATGACGGGTGTCAGTCAAAGACTCCTTAGTAATAGAGAACAGGATAGAGGTTATATTGGAGATGTTACAGGTGAAGTGAGGTCCATCTGTGACACCCACGCGACAAAATGACAGCTAATTACGTGGTTATATCTCTTACTGTAATGCATATTTTTTAGAAACTTCATGAAAAAAATAGAATTCCTTAATGATGCTGTCAACCTGAATCTTTAACAGAGTTTTGGGATAATCCACATCTATGGAAGGGGCTGCTGTTGAAAAAAGTTTATAAACCCAAAAGAAATCGAAAAGCTATGAACCCAGTGCCACACTTCCTTAGTCTACAATGAAATTTAGGAGTTTATTCAGTGAATGCGAGTCGTAGTTCAGCTGCAGTCCGTTTCAACCAACCTTCACAGCTATTTGGAAATGTAAGCCCTCCTGTGCAACTTTTATCCAATTTAAATACCTAGCCACACATTTTAATACACATTGACCATGTACAGAATAATTAAATTTTTATTTCTCTCTTTTATATAAAAAAAATCCTGGGACGAGACAAGACTTTTTAGCCTGGGACAAGACAAGACTTTTTCAGAGAGATACTTTCATGTCCCGCGAGACGAGACTTTGTGGCAAGAGATTTAACCACACCCAGGGCCGGAAATAAAAGTCAAAGAGTAGATGACAAAGTAGAACGTCATAAATAGGTTCAAAAACGTTGGCATGATACACATGCAGAGCAGGTTAGAGATAATGAAAGTACTAAAATTCGAAAGTCTCAAAAAAATGATAGTAAAGATCGCATTAGCGCAAACAAATGGAAATTATTACTCAGTGAAATAACAGAACAGCGAAAAGAGATTAAATATATTGTTCAGATTTAAACTTTAAGTCGGAGACTTGTAGATCGTCTAATTCGTGTTACCATCAGGGAAAAGTAGGCATATCCATGAGAATTAAAAGATTTGTTGTTTGGTGAAAATGAAATCCACATATATGAGCGGCAGAGATGCAAAGTGGCTGGCGCGTAGTGCAGGCCCGGGGATTGGCAAGTGAAGCAAGTAGGGTAGCAAGTAAAATATTAAAATAGAAAAATATTCATTAATCAGATTAAAAGAAAATGAAACTCTATACAAAGAAGGAAAGGCCAGACACCGGCCTGTGGGCTTTGTTGGATTTTGTTCTCCATAATTAAACCAACTTGGGCTTGTATAAACTGAGCAAGCCCCTTAGGGAAAAGAGCCAAGGGTTTTCCAATTTCTTGTTTATTACACGGAACGTAACCACAGAATAAATCTCCTCAAATTGCCAACGTTTCAGTGATGCTCCCAATTTTCCTTGTTCCAAATTAGATGGCAGATAATCCCTCCTCCTGGCATCTTCTGGATCAAAGGGAGGTATACTCTTACTGTGTATCTATAAACTTGGAAAAACTGTTAAGTTGAAGCAGCTGTTTTCAGAAAAATATTTTTTTAAACTTCACATATTATCCAAGGTATTTTTTATAATAAAATGAAATTCCAAAAAATAAAAAAAAAACAGATAGACCTCGAGCCTAGCTACAGCAGCCTTTAAGGATTCCAGAGTTTGATAGAAGCACAGACTCATTTAACCAGCCAAAACACACATATTCTCCACATACGGTATACATTTGTATTAAATCTGTTTATAAGTGAATAATAAAGAGTGGTCTTCCTTCTATATTTATTATTTTAACCCAGGTGGAATAGTAGTGAGTGATACTACCTCAAAGATTAAACCTCAGCCCTCTACTTGGAATTTCCATATTCACCCATATCTGCATGCCATTGTCTCCTACATCCAAAGATGTGCTGGCAACCATATTAGATCATTAGAGCAATCTGGATGAGAACAGACCATTCAGGCCGATAATGCTTATGGGTCCTGTACAATTAATGCTTCTAAAATAATATCAAGTTTTGAAAGTCCAGAAGTCCTACTATCCACCACACTACTTGGACACTAATTGGGTGCTTATTCCAAGTGTCTGTGATTCTCTGCTTAAAGAAAAAACTCCAAATGTTTGTGTGAAATTTACCCTTCACAAGTTTCCAACTGTGTCCCCGTGTTCTTGATGAACTCATTTTAAAGTCACCGTCTTGATCCGCTGGACTAATTCCTTTCATAATTTTAAACACTTCAGTCAGGTCTCCTCTTAATCTTCTTTTGCTCAAACTGTAAAGCCTCAGCTTTTTTAATCTTTCTTCACATTTCATCCTTTGTAGCCCTGGAATCAGCCTAGTTGTTCTTCTCTGGACTTTTTTTAGCGCTGCTATGTCCTTTTTCTAGTCTGCAGATGAAAACTGCACACAGGTCTCCAAAAGAAGCCTCACTGGTACATTATAAAGCTTGAACATTTGACAAAGTGTGTGGATGGTTGTGACTTTGCCGTGTTACTTTACTTGGGTTGGGGATTTGTTTGGGGACATTCTGAACATGGCTGGTTTCTACCTTTTCTCCACTGATGCTGGGACGGGCACACGCTCACAGGGACGATGAACTGAATAAACAGATTAGAAAGTAGATGGATGGACATTTCATAATATTGTTCAATTTTTTCAATTGTTGAAACAATGAAACTGTCTAGATTAATATTTTATTATCTTTTAAAATAATGCTGATGTGGTTGTGGTGGACCGATCCTAATCACCCCATTCATGAACAGCTGCAGGACGTCCTGCACCATATCCAAAGCTGATTCCATGGAGACTCCGTCAAACGCTATATATATAAACTCTCTACTCCTGACGTCATTCTTCCCCTCCCCTCGGCCTTCAGTCTCTGTCTCGGATTAGCATGAATATATCGCTCCTGCAAGCGAACTATGATTCTTAGCGCAATGAGAGTAGTCGCAAAATCAACCAGAATGTTCAAGCAAATGCTAGAAAAAAGACCCGATCTAAATCTATTAAGTAGTTCTCTCGTTCGCTAACTAAGCGGAGTTAAGGTTACGCCCCGAGGCAGACACGTGAGTGAGGAGGGCCCTGCCCCTTCCCCAGAATCCTGATGAATCTCTCTCGGATTTCGCAAGCGAACTATGATACTTAGCGCGATGAGAAAGTCGCAAAATCGACGGAATGTTCAAGCAAATTATAGAAAAAACCTGAACTAAATCCATTAAGTAGTTCTCTCGTGAAAAACAGACAGACATACAAAAAAACTACAAGAAAAAAAAGTATAAGAAATTTCGCGCTTGGACCACAAAATTTTTAAAACCATTTCTTAGTGAGCACCTATGGGCCAAGGGTAACCTACATTCCAAATTTCAAGTCCCAAATCCTCATGGTTAGGGAGATTTCATGATGAGTGATGATATTTGGCTTTTATATATATATAGATAGAATAATAAATTTAATAGTGACTAATCAAATGATTAATTTTAAATGATTAAAATTTGTAATCAAAATTAACTTCATATTAATTACAATTTATCAAGCTTCCTTCAAGCATATTAATAATTTCTATAAAGCGAAAATAACTCCTTTAATAATCACTTGTCTATGCATTTTAAATTATTTCAGTTAGTTTGCCAAACAGTTTTGTGTAACTGATACAATAATCATTATCTTTCTTTTTACATGTCAATACATGAACGCAACATAATGGCAATAATGACCTTGATGTGCAAAAAACAACAACAACAACATTTATTTCTAGAGCACATTTTCATACAAATGATGAAGCTCAAAGTTCTTTACATAATGAAGAAAGAGAAAAAAGACAAAATAAATAAGAAAATAGAATTTGGGAACACTAATTAACATAAAATATAAGTAAGGTCCGATGGCCAGGGAGTACAGAAAAAAAACAAAAAAAAACTCCAGACGCCTGGAGAAAAAAAATAAACACTGCAGGGGTTCCGAGGCAACGAGACCACCCAGCCCCCTCTAGGCATTCTGCCTAACATCAATGACCTCACAATCAGTCCTCATGGTATTCAGGGTTTACATGGATAACTTGATGATGATGGTCATGTGGACTTTTGGCCTTTAATCCATCAATGTAGGGACATCACGGTGCTTTGATTAGGTGGTGGTGACGCAGATCGCCAGCACAGAAAACCAGAAAAAGAACAGCAGAGAAAGTAGGGGTTAGTACGGATTTTGGAGTCACCATGAATAAATATGATAATTTAATGAATATACAGAGTATCAGGATTAAACTAAGATGAAGCTCTGAGAAAGCCATGTTAAAGTAATGTGTTTTCAGCAGCTTTTTAAAGTGCTCCACCTTATTAGCCTAGTGAATTTCTGTCGGTCACCTATTCCAGATTTTAGGTGCGTAACAGGAGAAGGCCGCCTCACCACTTCTTTAAAGTTTAGTTCTCGGAATAATAAACAGACCCTCATTTGAAGATCTAAGGTTACAATTTAGAGTGTAAGGTGAAAGACATTCTGAAATTTAAGATGGAGTGAGATAATTGAAGGCTTTGTAAACTATAAGCAGTATTTTAAAGTCAGTTCTAAATGGCACAGGTAACCAGTGTAGTGACATCAGAACTGGTGTGATGAGCTTGGATTTTCTTTTCCTAGTTAAGATTCTAGCAGCTCCATTCTGCACTCGTTGCAATCGATTTATGTCTTTTCTTGGGTAGTCCTGAGAGGAGTGCATTACAGTAATTTAGCCGACTGAAAACAAAAGTGTGAATAATTTCTCAGCATCTTGCAATGTTATAAGAGGTCTCATTTTTGCTATATTTCTTAACACTAGAATTACCAGAACCTACGAGAAAACTTGTAAATCCAGCCCACCTTAAATCCTTTCACACCTCTCCCTCAGCGTCTTTTGTCTTGTAAATGTACCGTTTAAGACAAGCAGCAAGCAGCCTGCTATTCCATCCCCCCACCGCCGCAGACCATGCACAAAGTTCTCCCAGCTCATGCCTTGATTGATTATCTGGGAGTGAAGTGCTGGAGTTTTAGAGTGGAAATAATAGATTGTTATTTGGAACACATGCATTTCATGTGTGTTCCGTTTCTACAGTAATCTGTGTAAACACATTGTTAAAACAGAAACTTTTTCATATTTTAGTAATAAATGTTACAAAATGCTGGCATCAGCTATAGAATGTGTGAAGCCTGAAGTCCAAAGATCAAATAAACACTTTCACAAAAGCTTCAAAAATGATACTACAGCTTCCATGGCATAGCGGTAAGATTTGCTGACTTGTAATCAAGAGTTCAATCCCAACTTCCTTCTGTATTTGCCATTTTCAGTAGTGAGCTGCTCTTATTGTTAATATTATACAGTACACACATACATTTGGTTTGTGTCTGTAACTGTCGCTGTACATTTATAGGACTTGTGAGAGTTACTTTTTTTTTCACTTTTATTCTCTCAGTCACAAGACCACGATGCATATTACCTATTACCCCCAAACTCAGGGATCTGACATTGTTACTTTTTATCTGAAACTGGGAATAACTGTAGATGTGAGGTGTTTTGAGGCAATGGAACTGGACATTCTCTAATCTGGATGGATAAAAGACATAGGTATATATGATATTTGGAATAACTCATTTTATGACCTGTATAGTACATTTCAGAAAACATCGTGGCATGGATGCAACATTATTTATATTATTCATATTCATTTGCATAACATCTTGCGGTAGTAATCACTGACCGCGTGTTTCACGTGTTTTTTTTTCCCCCGATCTTGACAGTCTCCACTTTGATGTAAGGCGACTGTTTCTTTTGTACTCCAGGACATTCAGAGGAAAGAATAGTACAGAGGTCAGGTCAGCGCCATATACAATCATCACATTCAAATGTTAACAGTTTACACACACGCAAGAACCGCCATTCCTACATTTACAACGTGTGTACCTGTTGCAATGCGCACACTTCTCTCTGTGCTGTGGTTTCTCTTACACACCTGAAAGAAAGAGACAATATATGTGACATTCTGAAGAAATCATTTTATGACCTGAATAGTACCAATCAGAAAACATCATCGCACTAATGCAATATTATTTGAAAACGAACAGCATCAGATTGGGTGTCAATTTATGCTGGCGCTGTTACTTAGAGTCAGATCAAGAGAGGCGGGGGGGATGGCTGGTGTTAGAGCGTGATCGTGATAGAGAGAATAAAATTGAAAAAAGCTAACTTTTACAAGTACCATACATTTATACATAATGTCCCAATGTTCTTTTTTTTCTCTGTGCTGCACAAGGCATGCACGGAGGCCACTGAGAAAAGAAGAGTGTTCATGGCTCATCTTACTAGAAAAGGCGATGGAAAAAGAAAAGGAGGATGCAACATCAACAAGCTTCTGTTCCAAGACAGCCGCTTCCCTAGGAAAGTAAACTGAGTCAGCGTCAAGTGCCCTTTCCATGTAATAGGAACCACAGCATAGAGAGAAGTGTGTACATTGCAACAGATACACACGTCGTAAATGTAGGAAGGACGGTTCTTACAGCACATAAGTGCAGTATGTACAGTATATACCATTTATGCTGGGGCAAGTCAGTAATTATCTGCACTTTCATGATCATTTTGATGGGGTTTGCTGTACAGTTTTCTCCGCTCACAAGTGGAGACATGATGTGTCTGTAATCACCTTGCTAAAGTTTCAACGCTGTTCTGTCAGTTTCTCTTGTTGTTTTCTAAGAGCAAACATGGCCGCCCCACTCTCTATTTGTACCAAAGAAAGCCATCAAGCAGAAATCCACTTTTTAAGGGATGGAGATGTACCAGGGGCTGAAATCCATAGAAGGCTTTCTGCACAATATGGAGACAGTGTTCTACCACAAGTGTTTACGAATCGATTGAGAAATTTCTCAGACAGGTGTTAATCACAAAGAAGAAGTGGAATAACGGTTCATGTCCGCTATCTATGATAACACTCTGAAAGTTCTGACAAACCGGCGGAAACTATGGTATATTTTCGGCCCATGGATCCCTTGAGCTCAGTGTACTGGGCTCACAATATAACAAGGACAGAAAGACTGAGCCTAAGTAGCCATGGCTGCTCTTACTCTACTAGAGGACTTTGCTAGCAGTATGTTTCATGTGTTTTCAGAGATGGATTAGACTTTTTTGCTCATTATGTTGAGTGGCTCATGAGTTGTTATTAGTTTCCAAGAGCCATTCCTAATGGACCTCTGCAAGCATCTGCATAACAGTCTTGAGAGCTGTACAAAGCACAGTCGCACTATTCCAGTGAAGGTGCAGACAGGATGAGAGAACGTTACATGATTCCTGATTTTAATCGCCTACTTTATTTAATGCCATTGTCACTGCATAACATGCAGTATACCTTTGATATTCCAGTAGTAATATTGCTCAGGCTACCAAAAAAACTATTTGCTCTGGCCCCTACATCTGTCATCAGCCCCCCTATCTCATTTGTAAAGAAATATGAACTGCTTTGAAGTGGTGTTCACTTGGCATTATATCTTACTATATAAGGATATGTGAGAGATTCCAGTGAATAGAGACGACACAATCATTCACATCAGCACTATTTTAAGATGATTAGTGATTTATAAACAGGCCATGAGCGAGAAGACTTTAGGAGCATTTACTCACTTCATAAAGTGCTCTTAGGAACTGTTAGGAAATAACCGTATATTCAGATTTAGGATCTCTCAGCACACATTTTTAGAAATGAGCCTTCTGGGTCTTGTCATTCGGAGTATATACTTTCTCTCTGAGTCCACATTGGTTTTCTCTTAATACTCTGGTCTCCTTCAGCATCCTAAAGATGAGCAGGATATGACAACCAGTGACCCTACAGGTCCCATTTTCTAGAACAGAAATAATAAAAATGCACCTCAATAATAAATAATTCCCAAACCTGCATGAACCATTGATGAACCTGTATGAACCGACCGTCACCTGACTCAAGCCAGTGCACATATATTATACGTACAAGAGACCAAGAAATGTCACCATATAACATTATTAGGATACTTGGGTTACAATATAATGACACTGGAAATTTTGTTAAATATTTTGGACAATATTAGATTAGAAGATTAGATCAATATAGACAAGAACAGGCCATTCAGCCCAACAAAGCTCACCTGTCCCATCCACTTAATTCTTCTAAAATAACATCAGGACAAGTTTTGAATGTCCCTAAAGTCCTACTGTCTAACACATTACTTGGTTGCTTATTCCAAGTGTCTATTGTTCTTTGTGTAAAGAAAACTTTCCTAATGTTTGTATGAAATTTACCCTTCACAAGTTTCCAACTGTGACCTCCTGTTCTTGATGAACTCATTTTAAAATAACAGTCTTGATCCACTGGACTAATTCCCTTTATAATTTTAAACACTTCAATCGTTTTTCCTCTTAATCTTCTTAATCTTAAACTGTAAAGGCTCAGCTCTTTAATTTTTCCTCATTACTCATCCCCTGTAGCCCTGGACTTAGCCCTGTCGCTCTTCTCTGGGCCTTCTCTAGTGCTGATTTGTCATTTTTGTAGCCTGGAGACCAAAACTGCACACAGGACTCCAGATGAGTCCTCACCAGTGTGTTATAAAGCCTGAGAAGAACCTCCTGTGACTTGTACTCCAACTTGTACTCAAACCATCTACACCTGAACACCAGCAAAACCAAGGAGCTGGTTGTGGATTTTAGGAGGCCCAGACCCCTCATGGACCCTATGATCATCAGCGGTGACTGTGTGCAGATGGTGTCAACCTATAAATACCTGGGAGTGCAGCTGGATGGTAAATTAGACTGGACTGCCAATACTGATGCTCTGTGTAAGAAAGGACAGAGCCGGTTATACTTCCTTAGAAGGCTGGCGTCCTTCAACACCTGCAATAAGATGCTGCAGATGTTCTATAAGACGGTTGTGGCGAGCACCCTCTTCTACGCGGTGGTGTGCTGGGGAGGCAGCATTAAGAAGAAGGACGCCTCAAGCCTTGACAAACTGGTGACTTGTTGGCATGGAGCTGGACAGTTTGACATCTATGGTAGTGCGACGGGTGCTCAGCAGGCTCCTATCAATTATGGAGAATCCACTGCATCCACTAAACAGTGCCATCTCCAGACAGAAGAGCAGCTTCAGCGACAGACTGCTGTCACCATCCTGCTCCACTGACAGACTGAGGAGATCATTCCTCCCCCAATCTATGGGACTCTTCAATTCCACCCGGGGGGGGGGGTAAACGTTAACATTATACAAAGTTATTGTCTGTTTTTTCCTGCATTGTTATCAATCTTTAATTTAATATTGTTTTTTGTATCAGTATGCTGCTGCTGGAGTATGTGAATTTCCCCTTGGGATTAATAAAGTATCTATCTATCTATCTATCTATCTATCTATCTATCTATCTATCTATCTATCTATCTATCTATCTATCTATCAAGGCGCTATATAACCTGACATTCTGTTAGCCTTCTTAATGACTTCTGAACACTGTCTGGCAGTTGATAGTTGAGTCCACTACGACTACTAAATCCTTTCTCTTAAGGTGTACTTTTGATTTTCAGGCCTCCTAGTGTGTATTCAAACCTTTTTTACTTCCTACATGTAATACTTTACATTTTCTGACATTAAATTTTATCTGCCACAAATCTGCCCAAGCCTGTATGCTAAGTCCCTCTATGATGATACTATCTGCCTAGCTTGTTATCTTCTGCAAACTTAACCAGCTTGTTATTAATATTCCTATCCATAGTACTAGGGTGTTGTACCGTGTTAGCCATTATGAATATAATGACAAGTCAAGCAAAATGACACCTTTTATTGGATAACTAAAAAGATTACAATATGTAAGCTTTCGAGACAACTCAGGCCCCTTCTTCAGGCATGATACAGAAACTGGAGTTCCCTGTGTTTATATAGACACCAGGACAGATGTAGCATTGGAAAACCTTTAAGTGAGACATCTTAAATGTAAAACATTAATAGACCTCTTCAGGCTAAGATTCATTTAGCAAGAGAGGAGAACAATGTATGGTTAAGATCATTGGATAAGGAAACTGTCCAACAAAGTCTTTTGAAGTTTCTGATGAGTTTTTCAATACAATGTGGGTCTGTAGACATGTTGTAGTGTGTATATAAACACAGGAAACTCCAGTTTCTGTATTACATCTCACCTGAAGAAGAGGCCTTAGTTGCCTAGAAAGCTTGCATATTGTAATCTTTTTAGTAAGCCAATAAAAGGTGTCATTTTGCTTGACTTCTCACTATATTCCTATCCATATCATTTATATTTGTTAAAAATAGCAGAGCCCTAACACTGACCCCTGCTGGCCACCAGTCTTAACATCACCTAATTCTGATGAGGTTCCTCACACCATCACCCTCTGCTTCCTGTGTCTGAGCCAGTTCTTCACCCATCTAAACACACCACACCCTGAACTCCCACTTCTTTTAGTTTGATGCCCTCCCCCTCATGTGGCACCTTAGCAAATGCTTTCTGAAAGTCCAGATAAATAATCTCATCTGCTCCACTTTGATCGTATCCTTTTGTTGCTTCCTGAAAAATTCCAGTATGTTTGTAAATCATGACCTCCTTCTTTTGAACCCATGCTGACTGTTCAGTCAAACACCTATTCTTGCTATGTGTTGCTCTATCTTCTCCTAATTCCTTCCATTAATTTTCCAGGGATGCACATTAAGCTTACTGGCCTATAGTTGCTTCGATCTGCCTGGTCATCCTTTTTATATAACGGGATGATTCAACGGATTCGAGATGATCTGCCAATCCACCATGCTTGGTATCATCTGCAAACTTAATTAGCTTGTTATTTACATTCCTATCCGATATATTGTGATTCTGCAATATGTTTCAATTTAAGATTTTCTGTTTTAGTTTGAATGAAGTTAAACTTAAAATCATATCCCTAACATGATGAACCCACATGTTGGCATCTTTAGTATCATCTCATTTCATCTCTAAAATATTTTTACATAGATTTCTTGCTGTTTATTTTTGTGTGTGTGTCTAATGATACCATTTTGTATTTCTGTCACATCTTTGCATGGACACAGCCTTAGAAACATAACAAATGTGACAAATGAGAGGCGGCCATTCAGTCCATCAAGCTTGTTTGTTTAGCTAATAACTAAATTGTCCCAATAACTCAGACAGAATCTCCTTAAAAGTTGTCCACATTTCTGCTTCAACTCCATGTCTCAGTGGTTTGTTCCAGAGCCCCACAACTCTTTGCGTAAAAACTGCTTCAGTTTAACATACACATCCCTTTAAATTTCCCCTGATGTGCTCAAGTATGTGATTCACCGTAAATCTGAAAAAATGTCGCTGAATCTACTTTATCAACGTCTCGGAGTATTTTAAACACCTGGAAGAGGTCCCCACATGCACTGTTACTTAGGTTGTAAGAGTACAGTTTGCCAATATTCACACTGTATTCTGCTTCCTTAATATTTCTTTTTATCAATAATGCGTAATTAAATGTGTATCTTAACTCCTACCTGATTTGTTAATCTGTCTAATTGATTGAGATTACTGATGTGGAAGGAAAGATGGAGGAAATTCTAAAGTACCTGATCCCAGAGTGGTAAGTGTGTGTGATTTTTGGTATTTTATTATGGCCTACACAATAAAAGTCACCATAGGACCTTACATGATAAAATAATGATGTTAGCAGTAAATGCAACTCAGACATGTACTGTGCATACAGTAGTACTGAGTGTTCATTACGCTGTTTGCACTTTTATGTTGCATTTCAGAGAAGTAGCTGTTCACATTTTTCAAAGCTGGAATTCCGTTTACTTGGACTTCTCATTTGTAAGCCTTCGCCTCATTCATTCTCTGCGGTGCTGTGGCATTTAGAAAGTGTTATTTCTGTTTGGGATTTCACCCAAAGCCTTTGTTATTTAGGATGGGATCAATATATGGACTTGTTGGTATCTCTTTCAATGAGAAAAATGTTGGAAGGCATTTAATCTATAAGTCCATCATGTTCTTGGTGCCTTGTATTAGGAAGGCCTTTGTGACCATCCTGTGAGTCCAACCACAACTAATTGTTTTTTGGTCGTGTGTATTTTCATCTTTACAAGTCCTCACAGGTCCATTTAATTCTTGGTGTTGTCTGAGAAGCACCCTGAAGGAATTCCCCTACTTTTGTTCTTGGGCTCAATTAGAATTTTTCGTGGCTCACCAAAAACCGCAATCGCTCTTCCACAGCCAAAAAAAAAAACGTTGAGGTAATGATGGCACTGTTGCTTTGCTGATCCACACAGTCTCACTCCATCTCTGTTTTTATTTTTTCCATTGTGGGTGATTGGCAATAAGCAGAAATTCCATCAAATTAGCTTTTAACAAGGGTAACCTTTATTTTCTGACAAGTCACCTGTAACCCTACACTCTTTAGAAAGCAAACACGTTTGAAATTTTGCCTTCTTCTCTGGCTAAATAAAGTTTGCGTAGTCTACAGGCCAATTGGAACATTCACTTTTCAAAATAAACGTATGCAAAAAAATTCAGAAGGTTTAGGTTTTAGATTTTTAAGTGCCATTACTTCTGCCAAAAGCTATTTTTTTAGTGTTTCATAAATTTATTTTATTTTATGCAAATGAAAGTAGCTGACATTTTGGTAAAATTGAGTGCACACGGCAGCTACTGTGTCAGAAGCCGAGGTACTCTTACATTTTTCCAGTTATTGTTTTTTTAATGTTAACCGCCGCGTGGATTTGACAATTAAACAAATGCAAGTGAAGGACCAGGAAAGGGTGTTATATAAAAAAAACGGGTGTGTTTAGCAGTTTTTTTAAAATGTTCCACAGTATTAGCTTGGAATAAAGTATCTCAGATTTTTGGTGCGTATTAACAAAAGGCCACCCCACCACTTCTTTTAAGCTTGGCTCTTGGAATTATAAGCAGACCACCACTAGAAGATCTAAGGTTATGACTTGGAGTGTAGGGGAATGGGAACTCCAAAATATAGGAAATGGGCATTATATTTTTAAGGCTTTATACACCACTAGCTGTGTAAGCCCGTGCTGTAAAAATCAAGGG